>NC_142676.1:1705000-1762500 GCF_964200805.1 Pocillopora damicornis
ACAACTTTAAGCTTAAAATCCCCGAATTCGCCTCCCTTCGCGAATGGTGGGATGCTCTAAAAATTGAAATCCGCAAAACAAGTATTTCATACTGTATCCGTAAACAGAGAACAGCAAATGCCAAAAGAATCCTAATTACTAAGCAATTAACCCATGCTAAAAACGCTTTACATTCTAATCGCTTAAATAACCCAGGTGTAATTAGCGATTTGGAAAGCCAATTGTCCTCTCTGATCTCGAAAGAAGCCGAAGGAGCTAAAGTCCGCTCCCGAGCACAATGGTTCGAAGAAGGTGAGAAACCAACACGCTATTTCTTCCGTCTGGAGAAAAAACGAGCTGACATGAATAGTTTTGAATCTTTTTTTGACGAGAACGGTGTTCTCAGAAATTCTCAAAATGATCTTGAAAGAATTTTAACCAATTTCTACAAGAATTTATTCACCCAAGATCCTCTTGATATGCGAATTCAAACTGAAATAATTGACGGCCTCGAATTTTCACTGACTGATTATGAGCGCAATCTATGTGAAGGCCCTTTTTCTAATAAAGAATTACTTACTGCATTGGAAGGCCTTCAGACCGGCAAGTCACCCGGTTCTGATGGTCTCCCAACAGAATTTTACTCGTGTTTTTGGAACGATTTGAGCGAATCTCTCCTTTCTGTTTTGAACGAGGCCTTTCTTGCTGGCTCCCTCGCGGATAGCCAGTACGAGGGCCTCCTACGACTCATCCACAAAAAAGATGATCGACGCCTCGCAAAAAATTGGCGCCCAATTTCCTTGTTAAACACTGACTACAAGTTAGCATCTAAAATCATCACTGAACGATTGAAAAAAGTCATGAACTCCATCGTGCATTCAGACCAAACGTGCGGCGTGGTCGGCCGCACTATCTTCTCAAATTTGGCCTTACTTCGTGATGCCCTCGACATGATTGACAAAACTAATGAACCGGGTATTCTCATTTCCTTAGATCAAGAAAAAGCTTTTGACCGAGTTGACCACGAATTCATGATGAGAGTATTGCGTAAATTTGGTTTCGGCCCCTCCTTTTGTAGGTGGGTCGAACTATTTTATTCTAAAGCCTTCTCTAGAATCATTGTTAATGGCTCCCTGTCCCCCCCTGTCCACTTAAGAAGAGGGGTGAGACAAGGATGCCCATTATCTCCTCTCCTTTATGTGCTAGTTTCAGAAGTATTATCAACGCAAATCCGTAATTGTAAAGATATTGAAGGTTTCCTGCTCCCCGGAGCAGGGGGCCTTCAATATAAAATATCCCAGTACGCTGACGATGCTACTTGCATCTTAAAATCCGAAGGATCTCTTTCTTCACTTCTCCGAGTCGTATCAAAATTTGAACAAGGATCTGGCGCTAAACTGAACACGTCCAAATCTGAAGCAATGTGGTTAGGAAAATGGCGAACTAGAATTGAATCTCCCTATGGCCTCAAATGGGTCACTAAAATGAGAGTGCTTGGTGTTTACTTCTCAAACGGCCTCGTCAATGTTGACGACGACAATTGGCGGGCCAAATTAGACAAACTAAGTTCGGTTCTAAATCTTTGGAAACAAAGAGACCTGTCTTTTATCGGTAGGACCTTAATTGTAAATACTTTAGGCGCAAGCCGTTTATGGCACGTTGCTAAAGTCATCCCCCCACCCCGTTGGGTGCACGATAGCTTTAAGTCGATCATTTGGCCTTTTATCTGGAGAGGAAAAATGGAAAATGTTAGTCGCGATCGCTGTTGTGCGCCCCCATCATCCGGGGGCCTCAACGTCGTTAATTTTAAAGCTAAGTGCGCTAGCCTGCGCCTTTCTGTTTTTTCCAGTTTAAGAGATGACTTTGGCACATCCAAATGGCATTACCTAGCTCGATATTTTTTAGGACATAAGCTAACTATTCTAGATCCCCGTTTTTCTTTTCCCACCAATTCTGCTCCCTCTTCCTTCCTTCCTTCCAATTACTACCGCCTTTGTCTAGATAATTTCCGTACCTTGCATCAGAAAACTGGTGCCTTACCTGATTTACTCACCGGTAAGAATTTATATCTTTTGTTGCTTGACCCCGTCTGCGTTGCACCCCGGTGCTCCGGTTTTTGGGCGTCTGCTATGGACCGCCCCATCAATCGTTGGGCCTGGGTGTGGCGCAAGTCTCGCCTAAAGCTAATTGAAAACAAGAAGAACGATCTAATTTGGCTATTGATCCATAGAATGATCCGCGTAAGATATCTCCTTAAGTCTTGGGGATACATCAATAATGACAAATGCGCGATCTGCGGAAAAACGGAAACTATTGAACACTGCTTCTTGGGATGTCCCAGAGTTGTGAAAGTCTGGGACCACTTCTCCCCCCTTTTCCGTGCTCTACTCGACTCCCCCTTCTCTATCTCCCCTACATCTATCTACTACCCTTTTTCCCTAGACAAATCTACCACCGCTATATCCTTATCTAACTTTCTCAAGGCAACCATCATATATTGGTGTTGGCTTGCCAGAAATAAAGCTACCTTCGAAGGTTCTCTTTTGAGCTCCAACGCGATTATAGACTTAATTAAGAAAGATGTCCAACTCAGAATTCTTAGTAACGACACTGATACCTTAAGGAATTTTTGGTCTTTTAAAAACGTACTTTGTTCGGTCGACGCTGGTAAGCCCACCTTCTTCCCCTCTCTTGCTCCCCCCTGAACCTTTGTATATAATAAAACTTGTTAAATCTCGCCCATGAGGGGTGCTTACTCCGGGCTACAGGCCCGCGCGCTGTTTGCGCCCCACATGGTCTGAAATATCTCTTTGTAAATAGTAAATAGAAAACTTTTAAATAGAACTTTGTTACCTCTTACAGGTGGGCGCTTACTCCGGGCTGTTATAGCCCGTGCGCTGTTCGTGCCGCCTGTAAGAGAAAATATCATTAGTTAATTGAGACCTGTAATTACCTAAATAACTCATAATTTAATTCGAATACTTTAATCAATTAGAATTGTAAATAGATATCATTGACGAAATAAAACTGCCTGGTCTCCAGGCTTTTATATAAAAAAAAAAAAAAGTACTGTCTGCAGTTAGATATAGCTCTTTGGCATACAAAGCTTTGCTTTCATGTCCAAATTGAGCACTCTACTAGGATGAGTCATTGCTGCTAGCATTATGCATGCTCACTAGTCTATCTAGTTTGAGCACTCTGGCATGGCTTAGATGATACCACACGTGTGAGATCACTTGGGGTGGCTATATAGCCTTACCTCCATCCTAGCATCAGCACTGCACTGATGAGGCCCAGAAGGCCGAAACAGTACTGTCTGCAGTTAGTTATATATATATATATATATATATATAACTAACTGCAGACAGTACTGTTTCGGCCTTCTGGGCCTCATCAGTGCAGTGCTGATGCTAGGATGGAGGTAAGGCAATATAGCCACCCCAAGTGATCTCACACATGTGGGATCACCTAAGCCATGCCAGAGTGCTCAAACTAGAAAAACTAGTGGGCGTGCATAATGCTAGCAGCAATGACTCATCCTAGTAGAGTGCTCAATTTGGACATGAAAGCTAAGCTTTGTATGCCAAAGAGCTATATATATATATATATATATACAGGTCATCGACAACCACAACAAGCGCATCTTACACTCGTCCCACTCATCTTACACGAAAGACAACAAAGACGGCACGGGAACTAACAAAAAATGCAACTGCCGACAAAAGAACAATTGCCCGCTCAATGGTAACTGCCTTCAATCCTCAGTCGTTTATCAAGCCACCGTCAACACCTCAACACCTCTGAAACATACATTGGACTCACAGAAACCGACTTCAAAACAAGACACAGAAATCACACCACATCATTCCGCCACGCCAAGCACAAAAACTCTACCGAACTTAGCAAACACATCTGGACACTCAAGAACGACAACATTGACTATTCTATTTCATGGCGCGTCTTATCATCTAACTCTCCCTACAACAGCTCCAGTAAAAGATGCAACCTCTGCCTAAAAGAAAAATTCCTGATAATTTACCAACCCGACCTCTCATCACTAAATAAGCGTAACGAACTCGTATCTTCATGCCGACACAGAAACAAAGCGTTGCTACGCAACGGCTGAACTTTAAAGTTTTTAAGTTTACCGCGTATTATGTAAATTTTCCTAGTATATAAACGATAGTCACATGAATATTCTTTCATTAAACCCCTGAAGAGTGAAGCGATTCACGAAACAGGCTTGTCGGGAAATGTAGTTGCGTCCTTTTTTCCTCTCATAATATTTATATATATATATAAATTCATATATATATATATATGAATTGCATGTATATATATGAATTGCATGTTAAGGCCCCTGAGGAAGGCAAATGCCGAAACGCGTCGGGTCTTGAATAAAGCGTTGAAAACTGAAGCACATTCTCCATTGTGCAAATTATATATATATATATATATATATATATATATATATATATATATATATATATATAACTAACTGCAGACAGTACTGTTTCGGCCTTCTGGGCCTCATCAGTGCAGTGCTGATGCTAGGATGGAGGTAAGGCAATATAGCCACCCCAAGTGATCTCACACATGTGGGATCACCTAAGCCATGCCAGAGTGCTCAAACTAGAAAAACTAGTGGGCGTGCATAATGCTAGCAGCAATGACTCATCCTAGTAGAGTGCTCAATTTGGACATGAAAGCTAAGCTTTGTATGCCAAAGAGCTATATCTAACTGCAGACAGTACTGTTTCGGCCTTCTGGGCCTTCTTCTATATATGCACTGCACTGCACTGATGAGGCCCAGAAGGCCGAAACAGTGCCGTCAGCAGTTAGTTATATATATATATATATATATATATATAACTAACTGCAGACAGTACTGTTTACTATATATATACTGTTTACAGTACTGTTTACTATATATATATATAAGAAACTGTAAACTTCTGTGTCGAATGAAGACACTAAAACTAATGAAAAACGAAAGTCTTCTTTTAACTTTTAATTTGCTTTTGCGCAACGTGTTTCACCGCTGTTGCGGCTCTTCAGGCATAACAAAGTGTGCTTATTGACTTGTTACGTCACTGATCTAATTGTAATTACAATAATAATGGCTATTGTAATTCGAAGCGCGCGCGAGCAATTAGCGTAATTTCAAGTCATTAAGAACGGGTTTATATTTCGAAATAAAAAACCTCTCTCTGTTCTTTCTCGTGACCTCGAAGGGGCTGAGAATCTTGTAAAACGGAAGGATAGTGAACTGAGGGGTCAATCCCGCAGCACATTCATAAATATGCTTGCTGACTCCCAGCATACGTGTGCGTGGGTCTCTAATCTGTTGTTTATGAATTGTCGCTCTATTTCTCAGGACGCTTCGCGCTTCGAATTACAATAGCCATTATTATTGTATATATATATATATATAATAACACCCTGATGTGTTGTTCAGTAACTATACTAAACCCACACACCAATCACGCCAAAACCCGGTATACTGACGTTATTCAGGATGGAAAACTTTATGAAGTGATTTTATGCTATTCATTTTGGAACACACCCTTCTGTTACTACGTGTAAAAATTAAGAAAGTGAATCAAATCAGTTCAGGACACAACCCTTCCTTTTCAAAAAACGACAACAAAGGTAACTCACGATACTTCAACACGGAATACATAACTAACCGCTCCTAAAATTGACCCACGCGTAAATATTAACATTACGACTATAAGCAAAGCAGCTTTATTTCGGTAGTTACTAAAACACGAAATGACCTTAAATGACCTAAAATGATCTAAAATGACCTCGAGTGATTTCTTAAATGACCCAAAATGACCTTGAGTGAATTCTTAAATGGCCTAAAATAACCTAATTTGAGCTTAAGTGGTGTGAACAATGCGGCGTCGACAAAATCTGGATCGTACCGGACCGGATCTGATCGGATTGTTCATTTCGGTTTGCGGATTTTACGTGATTTAGCATTTGGTTTTCGATTTTCGTCAAAAATTCAAACGGGTTTTCCAAATTTTTTTCCGGTTTTGTCTTCGATCTGAGCGGCAGTTAAGCGCTTCCACTGATCTCAAACAGCCGCGAAACGCAGAGATACAATTGTAGCAATTAGTAATGTTTGAAAGTGATGAAAGTGATGTTGTTATGATAAAGCTGAGTTGGAACGAGCTTGTACTTACGTGGAGCGGAATTTATAACGTATACTTAAGCTTTTCGAAAAGTAAACAGACTTTACCGACGTGTTATCTGACACTGACGGCAGTGAAGGGCTAAAAAGGATTATTTCTATAATGTTATTTTGCTTTCATGGCGAAATTGATGGTCCAACCTCGTAAATCTGCCGCATTTCAGTCTTAATACAAATTAAAAACCCGACATTTAAAAGGTAATTTAATTTTACATCGTTATTTTTAAACAATATAGCCTAATCAACATAACGCTACTAATTACGTCTATTCTTCTTCGATGAATAGCGCTACGTTTCGGTTGTCTGAACAAGAAACAATAGGGAGTTTAAGATATGGTCACTACGGACTACGGACTACGTCTGGGCGTGAGAATCCAAGCCACGCGTGGACTGGGCCGACTACGCTAAAAGGGCGCGAAAATTGGAGTGTTGTTTGACGTTAAGATCGTGACAACGACTACGGACTACGGCTGCACTTGGAAAAAAAAATGTCCTTCGAAGATGCTAGAAACGCCCTTTTAATCGCTTATGCGGATGGTTTTCTGGATGATGAAGAGTTTATTGTTCTTTACGATTATTACCAACCCGTTAATCCTTCATTTCCGTACTGGAATTTTGATCCATTCTGTTTGGATGTGTTCGACTCTTGCGAGTGCGAAGCTCACTTCAGGGTGGCCAAGGATGATATTCCAATGTTATTGAACGCATTGCGGATTCCGGCGAGTTTCAAGTGCCCACAGGGAACAGTTTGCAGTGGCTTAGAAGGACTTTGTTTACTGCTAAAACGACTAGCATACCCATGCCGCTATTTCGATTTAATGAAGATTTTAATTTAAAATTCATAATTTTTCTCAGAAATGACTTTCCTCTTAGATTTGTTAAGCTTTGTGTTAATTGAAAGTAAAATTAACATTTTCTCAACAATAAAGCTTAAAACTGGTCAAAAATCGGCAAAAAAATACTTACGTAGTCCTCACTACGCGAATCTCCTCGACTACTCCCCGTAGCCTGCAACCACACGACGGACTACGAAACCCACGTGCTATCGAGCATGCGCAGTAAATCTCGAACCAGGTCCTCGCCGCGTATTACCGTAGTCCGTAGTCCGTATTGACCGTATCTTAAACTCCCTATTACTTGCGAACACAGCGTACACGGAGATTACATGATTGACAGTCGGATTGATAGGCCTGCGTGAAGTTACGCATGCTCTCTTTCTCTTTCCCAGTTTATTTGCATTTTCCCGTGCGACGTTTTTCAATGGGCGTGATTCCGTAATGGATACATACCTCTAGCTTGCCTAGTTAGAGCACAAGCAGATCACATCATAATAACTTACCTCCGTTAATCATTTATTCCAGATAACAATGAGAATCAAATAAACATGCTCATCATGGTATCTGAGTTCGTCCTCGGCCAAATATAAACGACTTCACAAGATCACTTTATCCAGGCATCGAAAACATTTCCATTCGTCCAGTGTTCCCTAAGTTACCGTCGAAACAGCCAAACAGTTTCCCTCTACAGCCAATAATGATGCAAAATCCGCCTTGCAAAACACTTGCAACTATTCAAATTCCAACATTGAAAGACCCGATCCAAGAGTAACACACCAGGATGTTAACCATGAAATTGACTGCAACAAAACCATTGTTACGGTATAATCTAACCAACAGAAAAACACTACAATCCCACAAGCTCAACTACTTGTAATGTTCTTAAGAAGGAGAGATTCCTTAAAGCAGTACAATAATCATCGTTAATAAACTTAATTAAGTCCACCACAGTCTATATCCTAGCTCACCACTAACACAATCTCACTACTGTCTCCAAATTAAAGTTTCTTGAAATGAGCAATCTTCCGCAGTAACTCTCTCTCGATATAGCTTTCAAAACAGATGTCGCTCCGACAACAACAACTACCACTATTACTATATAAGTAAGTCTTTATATATTTTCACAAAATGTTCTGGAACATTCCAGAAGTTTACATAAGAACTACTTTAGTAGTATTACGTAATAGGAGCGTGACTTGATGAAATGTTCTGGAAAGTTCTATGGTATGCAAGTCAGCATGGCTAAGGAGTCTGGAGATTTCTAGAAGCTTATATTTACAAAAATTGCTCATAACACCACCAGAGAGAAAACTCGGCCATATTTCCTATAAAAATCGTTGTTCAATAAAAAGACCTCTTAAGATGGCTTATCAGTCAATGACCTTGTCACACGAGGCGACAAAACTGTCCACAAGCCGTGCGAAATTGTCTATAGTTTATTTTAATCAGACACTCATTTAGAGATAGCACCGAGCAAACCAATTCCAGAAAAGTATAATCGGCACACTCAACAGATCATGAATCTTGCAACACAGCTTGCCGTTAAAGAACTGCTCATTCCACTCACTCTCGTCGAGAGGGAAGAATCACCGTGATCGTACTGCAATGAAGAGAACTCCATTTTCTCTCGAACTATTCTCCATTTTCACAGCATGAGTAATACGTTTACTCTTGGTAATCTGTTGTCTTTTATCTGTCCAGCAGTATCGCATTATTCCCAAAAAGCGCGGTAAAATACACGTTAAAAAGACAGAAAAGCCGGCATTTATCAATCTAAATGGTGATCGCTCTCTCCGTATCGCCCGTTGATTCGTTGAAATTTGAAGACTGATTAGCGCGAGTTGTCAAAATACGACAATCTGATTGGTGCGAAAGACACACCTTAACACCGCGATCTAATAAGTGCAAGATATTTATCCAAATGCGGCGATCTGATTGGTGCGAGCAACATACCACTCTATACGCTAACGTAGAGGTTTTTTTTTTTAATAACAACTCAAAAATACTAACATATCGATTAAAAGATGCGTCACTTACATTTATCATAAAATAATAAGACATCTATTGAAAAATGACTGCGTGGCTTCATTGATTATAAAATACCAAGGCATTGTGTGATGATTGACACATATGCAAATGCAGTCGCTGTCATGTGCTATGTTATCGCTTAATCGAAGTGCAGACATGTTTTCATGTGAGTGAATTTTACTGGAAGCCTAAATAAATCCTTAATTTACCTTAGACATTTACTGAAAAATAAATAAAGGCAAATTAACTGATCGCGAGTGTTGTATGGTAAATCTACTATCTTGATCAATGAATGAAGGACAATTGGATTATGGCAATGAAAGGAGTCACTTGACCAATGAATAACTCTACAATGCAGACGGCGACACGCTTGGTAAGCTGGAAAGCAAAAGGCAGTCGATCGTTAAAAGGTGTTGACAGGCTTGTACGACTCCTGATATTCGCTTGCGCTTTTATCTTCTGACCTGAAAGCTCAGCTGTTATTAGGATATCTTTAAATGACTTTCGTTCGCGATGTGATAATAAGGGTTAGTTTTAAGGTGTTAGTTCCCCATCTGTATGTTCTTGAGGTTCGGCAAAGCCGGATGAGATTGTGTTACAAAGAGTAATATTTTCATGTACACGCGCTGTTTTTATTGTTTTCAAGTATACTGTCTCTCCCGCAGAAAATAACTCCAAAAATACGTTTCTCAAAGCCTTATTCTAGGTATTCTCTATTTTCTCAACATATTTAAACACTGTACGTTTTCGTTGAAAGTTGAGCGTGACGAATTGGTCTCAGGAGGCGTAAGGCTTCTTCTTTCGCGAATCCCGTATTTTCGCCTTTACGTGTATAACATGAAAAGTAGTTCGTTTATTAGAAGGTCGCTGTCACTGTAATGCGTTTGCATGTCAAGGGTCGATTCCCCGTTAACTAACTCGCGAATTTGATATTATTCACACGGCCATCGGCTGTAAGTAGGTAAGGCTGCACTTTCGATTCTTTCTGGATCTCTTCAGTTGCCTCCTAACAATAAATTTGTCACAAACGAATAACAGGAGTCGCGCAGGACCGCAAACACTTTCGAAGGTACGGCAACAGACATTGAATCCCCATTACATTCCACGTTTATTCACGCTATCTTGCTGCCACCAGAGATGTTCACTCGACCGCGACAGGATGTCAATGACTCGCTTTTCATTTAACGACCATGATGCAACGCCATCAGAGTGCGCACACCGCCTGGTTGAAGATATTGCAAGCTAAGTTTATCTTGGAATCCTTAATTTTGTTAAAGCATCTTTTCCATTGTTTTGCATTAATTGAGAATATTTCAATAATGCTGACATATTAGCTGAAAGCTTCTCGCCACGAAACAAATAATAAGATGTATGACTGTGACTGAAAGTTTTGCTACCTCTACTGGAAGAGAGGTTTTTCAAACTACCAGTAGGTAAAGTGGACCTCCCACCAATTTAAACAATATTCCTGTCAACCCTTTCACTGCAACTTAGTGAAGACAGGAACAGAGAGAATATTTGGTAGTAACATCTATGAATTGTCGTGTTCAAGTAAACAATAAATACCAGTATAAGCTTGACTTACTGTAGACATGTCAGTCTGGTCATTTAACGTTAATATCCAGAATGAAAAAATTATGCAATTCTTACCTGAGTGGAATTACGTAGCAGCAACCCCTTATCACTTAATAACTTGATAAAATAGTATGAAATTGTTGGCTAAGAAGAATTAATCAAGAACATATTTAAACTTTAACATTTGGTTTTTGATCGCCACCACAATAATCATTTTTCATCACATGATTTAAATATTGGCAGTACAACAAAAAATAGTTGGAAACTTATTCATTAGTTACTAATGAATAAGTAGTAATAAGTGGTAAATAAGTAATAATAAGTAGTAAATAAGTAATAATAAGTAATAATATAAATACGTAATACCTAGTGACACATTTTTAAACTGCACATACGTTGTCTTCTTACCTTAAATGATCAAGGGTACAGCTCTTTAGCCAGCATAAAGAATGGCTCTGGGTTTGACTGTTGATTGAATAGGACCATGCACTTGAAAATGATACATAACTGTCACTTCACAATAATTGCAAATCCTTAAACACCTACAGGTGTTAAAACATGCCATTTCTCCTTGTGATTTGAGTATATTATCTATTATAAGAACTGAGAAATTGATCATCTGGAAGCTGTTATCTTGATGTAAGATCAAATTCTCCACTCTAACTCTCAAGGAATATATGACACTCAGAAGGGAGAATTAATGGTTGGATTTTGGGAGTTAAAGGGCAAATGGCTAGATCCTGGTGAGCGTATAGGAAGAGGGCTCACACACCTTCTTGCTCATAAAATTGCAAGACTGAAATATCAGTAGTCAAAGAAGATCTTCACAGTGTACATTTTAATGGACAACTGTGTGGCTTTATCCAGACTTACATAACTTACCCAGAAGAAGTTTATTTCAAATACTGCCTAAGGGCCACTGGTTGAAGATAAGAGCCGGCAGCCGGCGAAGTACACCGGCTTCTCTGCAAGGTTTCGCTAGCCTGCAGGGCAGGCGTAATTTTGGCTAGCGAGTGCTAATTAGTGAGTAATTTCATAACAAAGATTATGGCTGCCATCTTTGATTTTAATGGCAGCAGAAGGCTGAGGAGAGTAAAAATTTATGCTGGGGAGGGGGGGGGGGCAGTCAACAGTCAAAAATAATGATTTATTTTCAAGGGACTTCAGATTAACTGACCACACCCATAGCTATTAGGAGAACTGGCAAATATCATTAGCAGACCAAAGACCATGCCAGTGGTGTTAACCCTTTGACTCCCATGATCTGATTGTTAATTCTCCCCTATAGCTGCTACACATTTCCTTGAAAAGTATCTGGGAGAATTTGGTGTGAGATCAAAATAACAACTTTCTTTTTCATTCTCATCACCTGCTTGCTGGATAATATATGGATATTGTAGGGAGAAATAACAAGTTAATCACTTCTGGGAGTTAAAGGGTTAAGTTAAAAGCACAATGTAAGCTTGAAAGTACTATGATCCACTAGGTCTACACTACATTCGAATGCAATTTCAATCTCTTTGTAATTACATTTCCCTTTCTTGATATAATTTGCAACTCCTTCAAACATGACTTCCTCTAGTAACTGTTCTGGTTTTCCTTTTTCCCCTCTCTCCCTGACAGTTGGTGGTTTTAACTGGGCCAGTAATCATTCAGCCCAGAAACTCTGTATCATTCACCTAGCTACAGCTCCAACATGCAAGAAGAGATAACAAGGTGAGTGTTTTAAAACATGTTCTAACTTAAAATTTAAAGGTTCAAGCAGAGACATGTGCATGTACTGTATTATCTCGCTAATAACAAATTAGAAAGGCAGACCTTTGGTCTGTACAAATTTCTTTTGTGGGATGAGTCGCCTTAAATAGAACAACCAAAAATCATACATTAATAAAACCATGCTGTCAGACTTATTAAGTTCTCATTCCCCATGAAGCATATAAGGTAAATGTTGGTGGCCATTAAAAACATGCACGTACAACTGAAATTTAAAAACTTTGTTTAATGAACGTCGCTTTTTTATGAACCAGAATCTTTGGTGGCAAGAAAAGAGCCTCAACGCAAGTTATGTACTTTTAAAAAAATGCAACAGACCATAAAGAAACAGAGTAGGAGTATTCCTACGACTCAAGTATTTACTGTTTAAGTGATAATTAAAGGTATAACAATGTTCAATCTGTGGTATTCTTAACATGTAAAACTTATTGAATAAATGTAAGAAGCGGTAAGAAAACTAAAGTTTACAGTGTGTCAAAGCGTGTAATTTATGTAACCCTACCTTGAATAAATTGGAAAGCTTGTCTGTTTTATCCTCTACAGAGTAATGATGGATAACTCGGAAAGCAGAGCAAAGATAGAGTCAACAACAAGGAACATGTAGTGAACAGGCACATGCCTTCAGCACCCCAAGGAGCTTCCTACTTTCTCTCAAATGACAAGTATTGTTTGTAGAATCGTCGTGCTTACACAAGAAAGACCGGATCAGGTATCGCCACACAGATCTAGACCGGACAGAATGGTTTTCAGAAAGAAATTCTCCATTCAATTCGGAGTCAACGGGAAAACGAGAAAGGCCTGTTACTCTGTCACTGTTATCGTTGATATTTCAAGTAATACATTAATTACAGCTTTCCCTAGTAAGTAATGACGTTGGAAGCTTTTGTCAATGAGTCAACTCGAAATGAACTGCTTGCTAAAATACATTCATGTGGCCAATCAACAGGCATCATCGTCAACAGCATTAACAAACTGAGAACTTGTTGACAGAGTTCGTGAAGTTATTTGGAAATCGCCTTTGTGAGATACATTGGTAGTCTTGGAAGAACTGTAAACTGTAGTTCTGTCCCATTTTCAACCTTATTTTGAAGAAATATCATACAAATAGACTGCTGTTCCTTTGAAAAGGGTGCCATAGGTGAGTGAATCCAACAGAAAACCTAAATAAATCCTTACAATTATTTCCATTTATCATAATACTAAAACATCTATTGAAAACTCCGTAGCTTCCATTTATCATAAATATCTTAAACTGCGAAGGAAATATATAGGCAAAAGGGTGCTCGATACTAAATAAAATTTCAGCCTTCCAATCCGGGTTCTATTTGTTGATCGTCCTTCCTGAAAGCCCATGATGGACCGTTGTTAGGTTTTGGACGTGAAGAAACGTCTTCGAGACGCCTATCTCTTTGAAATTCACGACGTCGAGCGCGAGAAGTCTGACGACTGGCGTACTCTTCATCAAGTTTGTTTTTAATTGTTTTGAGCTCTTCGCTCTCCCACGTAACCGTTCTGATATACAACTTCTTTTCTTTAACACACCCTTCATCACCCGATAGCGACTCTTCTTCTGATTCTGACACTTCTGATGACATGTATTCCTCAGTGAGCACCTCAGCCGCCTTTCCTTTTTGATGTATAACCCAGTTAATCTTATCCAGCGCTTCTGTTCTTCTCTTCAATTTCTATAATGAAGTAACAAAGTTATATAACAAAAGCAATGAATAAAGGCGAAAAGATTCGAAGGTCTTATAATTTCAGTATTTAAGCTTTCCTGAAACCACCACCAGTTATCATAGCAATCTAGTCATTTACATGAGACGATTGCCTCTGGAGATTAGCATTACAGGAAACGCTTTGCATATTTATTTATAATCGAATAAGGCTTTCTTAATTCTCCATATTACCGAATCCCCCCCCCCCCCACACCCACCCACCCACCCACACACGCGCACAAACCTGTTTTTTCCTGTTCTGGCGTCGACTACTTGTCTTGTGTTCGTCGTACTTGTTGTCAGATTTTTTCTTGTCTGTTTCGTACAAAGATAAGTAATATCTTCGACCAACAACTGTAAGTGAAAAAATACTAGGTTGGTTTCACATTTTCGGCAAGCCTAAGAACTGAAGAAGCATCTATGGGCTGATGGGTAAAGAGGCCAAGGTGAGTTCATAAGTTTTTTGCATTTATGATGTAAGTCTACATGAAGCAGTAAGGCTGCAGAAGTGACACGCAACAAAATCAAGAACGTTAAGAGGAAAATCGGTCTACGATGTGGGCACACATAGCAATATGATATTCAGTGCAAAAGAAATTAGCCATAAACACCTCCACATCTTAGAAACAACTTAAGTCAACAAGAAGATGATAAAAGCTAAAATGATAGGTAAAGAGAAATAATTACGACCAACTTACCCTTTATCTGTTCATCTGTCCACTTGCAGGAGCCATTGCTACCAGACATTTTTCCTTTAACTTTCTTTAAAACTTCCTCGTTTTCCGCTGAGTCAAAGCTTGCATTGGAAAGGAAAAAAACTCCACTGCATTATTTTCTTGGTCTTAACCTGATTTGCAACAAATTAAGTCATTCTGTCACTGAGGGTTGATTTCTCGGATCTGAAGATCACTTGGTAGGGAGTCTCTGTTGGCAAGCCTACCGAAGATTTCAGAGGTCAATCCTTGTGCGGTACACTCCGACCAACACTGGACAAGGGAATCACTTTAACCTCGATTCAAACTTCTGCTCTAGAGTTTACAGTTATAATCCAGATACATCAAATGAATAAATACTTGTCTTTTCCCGTAATCCTTAATAGATAGATTTTCCAAAATGATAAGTAAATTTACCTTCGTTTGAAGTCAAATCCTTGAAAGCTCTCTTTCTTTTTAAGATTTTTGTACAATTTTCGAAAAGTATCCTGTATTGAAAATATAGATTAATTATAATTAGATTAATTGAAATATCTGCTAGAGATTATTCTCAGTATTTAACCATTTGCCAACGGTTAGGATATCAAATGTTCCCAAAAGCTTGAACAACGCTTGAAAAGGTAGAACAGGGAATAAATTACAAATCACACTCTACAAGGATATCCTGATCACAACTTGATTTGAGTATTTTGATCACCGGAGGTAATCTAAAACCTGGAAATTGTCTAGAAAATCCTGTTTCTCTTAATTTTTTCCTGAGTATAAGTGAACTGAAGACTACTTCTTTGACAGGTGACTTACACGACACAGAGGGTCCACCTTCTGTTTCTCCTTGCTGCGCTTCCTTCCAGTTGCATTCTCAGTCCTACTGTTCTGCTGCTTTTGCAACTGGTTTTGAATATTTTCCATACTTTCATTGGTCTTCTTACCCACTTTCCACACTTTATCAACTTTTTTAACAAGTCTCTTGCCTGTCGTTTCCAACTTTTCGTTTATCCACACCATTACTTGTTTCACTTCCTCCATATGTTTTTTCATCATTTCAATTTCTTTTTTTAACTTTTCAATATCATTGCGAATTATGCTGGGACTATTAAACACATCTACTGCAAAAAGGAAGTATAATCTTCATGATTACTGTAGGAAAATCTACTCATACTGAGTTATCGTCTCTACTCTATCTGGCACTCATTGTTTTTACTTACACTGGCGGGTAACATGATCATGCAGTAAAGGGTGGTCTGTGTGCGGGCCAAGGGGTAGTTCTCAGAAACAGTTTTACGAAACAAAGTATTTTGAAAAGCGTCTTTTGACCTCTCATTAACAATTGTTTATCTTTTTGCTCGTCGCAGTTTCTTTGAGGTTAAAATTGTTTCTCAATAGGCTAGCTTCGAATTGTTTGTGCGAGGACGTCTGGCAACTAGTTTTTAGCATCAAGTCGAGGCTGAAGGGAATAGGAGTCATCTCAACATGGTAGCGAACGTTGCCTTCTTCACAAATTTCGAAAGCGAATGAGCCGATGGTTTTCTATTTTTCTTTCTATGTTGGGTTTCTTTCCTATGTTGGGTTTCTGCGCGAATGAACTAACTCTCTAAAGTATAAGAGACCATTGCCTTTCCGTTTTGTGTCTTTTAATAGTGCTGATGGTGCGTGTAGACATACAGCTGCTTCTCTGTTTTATTTGGAAGCAACCATTGGAAGAAATGAGCGGGAGACTTGCACCTCAGTTTCTTGCCTTAGGGTGAAACGGAAAAGAATCACAGAAAATGCTGCTCCATCGGAAGTTGTTAAATTTCAAAAGTCAGAGTATAGAAAAATATTTAAGGATTGTCCAAAACTTTTGGCAAGAGAAATCTTCAACTCTACGTTGCAGCAGCTCATTGCCTTGATGAAGTGGCTGCCAAATACTATGTCAAAAAAGAAACGTCTTGGAACTAGCTAGATTGGAACAGTGTAATCTTAATATTTACACTCAAAAAGCAATCTTTGGTAGTACCAGAAAAATTTGACGAAGGTCTGCAGGAGCACTTTACCACAAAAAAAAGACAAACAAACCAAGACCTCTCCATATATCATTCAATTGCTGACTTAAAAGTTAAGTGCTGTTGTTTCCTGAGTCATATGGGAGTTAAACATGGTAATTGACAAAATCTATTTCCAGAAATTAAGCGTGGCTCTTTGGCAAAATACAACATAATCACAACTTGCCTGGACGCGTAAATACCTTCGGTTGCTGAGAAGGCAATGATGAAGCCTAGGTTGAAAAAGAAGAAAATTACACATTACATACATTGTAGCAATTCAGCAGAGATATCAATGAATTAGTATTTCTCATATGATTTACATTGCATACTACCAACCGAGAAAATCCATCTGGATAAAAACCCTAGAGCATTTTCATTAAAAAAAAACACAATTTACATGTAACTAGCATTTATAGTACTAGACAAAATGAGCATCATTTGCACTACGAAAGAAGAATGCCAACCAGGACCATTACGTACAACCTTTTCATCAAATGTTACTTAATGCACTTCTTGTCATTAACACCTTCTGTTCAGACAAACAGTACCCTCCCTGATAGGTCAATCATTATCATTAAATACATTCATGATGATATATTTCACTGGCACTTATACCCTCGCTTTCATTTCTTTATAAAAATTGGTATTTAGTAGATTCGCATTTTATTGAAAATCAGTCATCTTTCTTTTAAAAGTAAAAAAAAGCTAGTCAAACTAGTGATCGATATTGGGAGAGAATTCCAAATTTTAGGATCTTGGTAGAATATTGTAAATTTTTTTAAGATTAGTACGAAAGTGTGTGGTTGATAACAGTGGGCTATCTAATGTCATAACTGTGTACTTGCCTATTTGCAGGAAACAAGCTGAGCAACATTGGGGGCAATAGTTTATGATGATAACAAAACATGAATTTAGATACTTGCAATGTGTCAACTTGGAAAATATCTAAGATGCTCAATTTAGCAAATACTGAGGCAGAGTATTCTTGATAGTCTGAGTTGGTAATAGTTTGCACAGCATATTTTTGTCAATGAAAAAATTAAGTTAGTGATATATGAGTAAACTAATGTATAGTATAGAGCTTGGTCTTGGATGATAAATAGTATTTGGCCTTAAATGTTAACCGGCTGACTTAGAGATTTGTTTCGCAACAAAGCTAATGTGAGGTTTCCATGTTCAATGTTCATTTATATAAACATCTAAAAATTTTGTTTCATTTACTTCTTTCAATGTCTGATTTCCAAAAGCTAGCTTTTATGGGTGTACATACATACGTGTTGTGTTTGCTGCACTTGCAGATTCCTCTGCTGTGAAGGTTGTGGGGTGCTACCTAAAACTTGTGCCAAATTATAAATTAACCCAACATAACAAGAAGCCCTTAGAGCAGCACCTTATAAAGTTCAAGGTTGAACTTGTTTTGGAATTGATGATTCTACATGTGTAGATGTTCCCTCACTTCCATTTCATGTTGAGGGGGGAAGGGGGAGGGAAACAGCTACACATAGGCTGGATAGGGCTGAGAACCAAATTATGAAAAACACTGCCAAAGAGAGGTTACAATAAAGCACTATTATTGTGGTCAATTACTCTTTACAGACCTGTTAATGAACCCCCTTACTGGAAATTACTACATGAGAATTGAAAGTCATAGTATGTGCTTCACTGATCAATATGTCAAAAGTACTCATAAAGTTCTTCATATAGTTGCACCCATATTATACTTCACCCAAGGGGAATGGCTGGGTGACTACTTAATACAGGTTGGCCACTAAATACAAGTTCCACAGAATAGGGGTAACAGAATGAAAAAGAGCACTTTTGTACTAACAGTCCTAAGAAGAAAGATAATCTGCAATAATTTGAGGATTTCAAGTCAAAGTAACCAAAGTAATTGAAGATAAACATGGATTAAATTTGACTTGAGAGATTATTCATAATCCTTTAACTCCCATGAGTGACCAAGACAGAATTTCTCCTTACAATATCAATACAATATCAACCAAATAAGTGATGAGAATAAAAAAATATCACTTTGGGGATAATTAGTTAATCCAATACTAAATTCTCTAAACTAACTTTATAGAAATTGTATGGTTGGCAGTAAAGAGAATTACAAATTTGATCTGGGAGTTAAAGAGTTAATAGTTTTATTTCAGTGGTTCTGCTTTGGGCCCTTAAAAGAGATGGACGACAAAACAAAGGCCTGTTGGAACTCAGTCATGGGTGATCATGACTGAGCTGAAAACTACAGTACTTGGGGGGAGGGGGGAAGAAAGAAAGAATCCAGAACTTTGACAACCAACCACTTTAAATAAGGTGACTGCTCAATATGGTGCAGCTTGATAGAAGTTCAACTGTATATGGTTTTCTTTCATGATCATTTCCTGTGAATTTTGAATGGCTATTAATAGGGGCTCTTTAGGGTGGAGTTGACCAGTGGTCAATATTTGTTATAGGCTGCCAAAATACCTGTGAACATCAACTAAGTAATTGGTAAAACAAATTCCACTTAGCCAAGAAGGCACACTGATTTATATACTAATCGATATTCTCACCTTCACTTTCTTCTTCATTATCACTAGCAAATGCCAATATTAACTCCCTTGAACAGTCATCTCCCACCTGCATCTTCTCTTTACTAGGGTTAATTTAATGAAAATTTTACACTTGTTATCTACAGGTTGGATCATTGTAAAAGTGCAGACAAAAATGAGTTTACTAAACATCGTTACAAGTCCAGGTTACAAGTGTCCAACTTGTAATTACAGGTGTAGCCCAACTAGTGTAAAAGATGGTAAGTATCAAATTAAATTAGACTTTTACAAGAGTCAAACTTGTACTTTCATGTATGTGCAAAATACAAGTCACACATCACTCACAAAAACATTGAGCATTCCTTCTGAAAAATTACATTGGAGTGTCACAATATTTCATTTTCTAATGAAAAGGAACTCAAAGTGCTGCCAAGACGTCAAATTATCTGCCAAACTAATTTCCAAATGGGACAGCTTTTCGACATTGAAAATCCAAGGGAATTTCGAGAAAAGTTTTGTCCACCTTTTGAAATTAATAGGCCCATGTTTGGAGCATAAAACGAGATGGAACAGAGCATGCAGTAGTGGCAAGACAGCAACTTTAAGTATTTATTCCCTTAGTTTTTATGTCAAAGCTGATAAAAGGGGCACCAAAACTATCATTCTATGTTCCCTAACAAGCTGAGCCAGAAGCAACTTTTGCTGTTTGGATAACAAGCTCAATGACTGTTCAAAAATAAAATAATAAGCAAGCATAGCAAAGCCACATGTATTGAAAGGAAAGCAACAATTTTTAACTGCATTCAAGCAAAGTCTACAGTTGTAGGAGGGTCTCAATAAGGTTAATTGTAACCTGTGAAACGGCTACAAAAAAATTATCCATCAGGAGCAAAAATTGACAAATTCTAACCATTACTCATAAAAAAAAAATTAACTGTAAAATTTTTTTATTTAAAAACTAATGGGAAGAAACAAACCATTATCCTTAAAATCCTTCTCCTCATTGAGACCCTCCTGTTCAATCTTACAATTGTAATTCTACAATTGTGATTTACACTTGTGCACTGACTTGAGATAAATGTGTATAATTCCAATGTGGAATATTGTTTTATCAAATCCATGTATTTACAAGTCTGACCTAACCCATATAACTTATGCTTGTAAAAACTACAATTGTAATCTCTTTATTAAATTGACCCCTGGTTAGCACTGGACATTAAGGAACCCACACACTTCTCACAAAAAAGAAGGAAGGTAGCTCAAGATGTTATGATCTGCCTTTGTTTCCAAGTGCTAGCAACAAATTGTAATTGTAAGTCAGTTTAGCTGCCATTCTAAAATGGTCACTGGTCAGTTGCTTGTGTTGTTGAACTAAACACTGTTGTGAGGCTTCAGTTGACAGCACTAATTGAACATTGGCATGCTATGCATGCAAGAGTTATCTTTTTTGGATGCGTGATTTGAAATGGGACACTAAGTGACTGGTGTTTGCATTTTTGTACATGAAAAAGGGCACTTAATTTCAAAAGATCCCAATGAAAATATCGTTCAATGGAGAGCAATTAAAACCGTAGAGCATACCTATACATTGCTGCAGAGGTAATGAGTTCAAATCCTGTACAGGCCTGAATTTTTTTCAGGTCTTATTTTCACTCACACAAAATGTTTGTAAATCCCCTACCAAAATCTACGATCAAACATTTTCAAACTTGTGGGTTTTGCGAAACCGCATTTTTTCAGTCCTGGCTTCTGGATTATGAAGCAAATCGATAGCGCTAACCATAAATCGTAGTTTCAGTACAGCACAAGTGACTTCCAATTGACCATTTAAGAACGGCAACTAACAGCTGTCTTCTGATTACGATTTGTTGCTCGCACTAACAGTTGAGTTTTCTCACCTCCGATTCATACTTTTGACACAAATAGTTTCCCATACTAAGACGATAGTAAAAGGCTCCATCACCTGTTCAGAGCTAGCCTTTGTGACAAGCAGCGAAAAGGTAGCGTAGTGGCGGGTTTAAAATGGCCGGCGCCGAGCGGAAGATCTTTCGGGAGGAACGACTGCAATTCGTTGAATCAATACGTAATTCCTTAAGTGACTCTTCGTACGATAATTTCTATGTGGTGTGGTTAACTTTAAAACCAGATAACTACTCGAGAACTTCGTGTCAAGTGGATTTTGTCTTTTTTGCTTTCACACGTCGGGCTGAGTTGTTTTGTAACGAGTAGGCACATGCATTCCACCTTAATGGTAACGTGCAACCCAATCTCCCGCTAAAAAATGTGTACAGTCTACAATGGGAAATAGGCATATTAAATCTAGAGCGTCTACATTTAATGAGTTACGTGACAACGATCTTGGAGGATCCTGGGAAATCGTTAGACGCCATCTTTACTGAGTTCTGTAAGTCACATGTTAACAAGGTCAAGCAAGTACAAAAATCCTTTGGAAAGGTCTCCTTTTCCTGCGCTCCGATAACTGTTGAAATTTTATTTCAAGGCTTTAATGTAATTTTTACCAGAAACCTGGGGTGATTTTCCCATACACGAGAAATTTAACTGAAAGGCTCTGGTTAGGATAAAAATATAAGACTAAAGTTAAGCTTCTATCAAGTGACTGCGATATGAATGAAGTAGTCTAATGTAGTCTTGGACTCTTGATATGTAGGTAGACGATCTACTTCATCGTGTTACCTATAATTTGTTTAAATCAGTCGTGGGTTGTAGATTTTTAATTTTTCGTTCGATTAACACTGTCGTGTAGGCCGTATTTATAGACCCACGAATATGCAAACACTCATGTGAATGTTGTTGAGGAACTCGAAAAGACTATGTCATCTTTTTGTCGTTAACTTAGAGTGCATACGTTGAACATATAGATGCTCTATTGAAATGTATTTGTAAATAAAACTGCGCAACCGATAATTTTGTAACACATGTAAGCTTTAATTTTGAGAATTGAGGACCCTTAATCAAAGCTACTGAAATTGTTTATAAATACCGTAGTGCTAAGTGCTGAATGTTTGCAACATTCTCTCATAATTAAGCTGTCCAATTAATGTTCACATTTCTTTGCTCCTTTATGTGGAGGATACCCACAGTAAACTCTCATCTGACACTTGATCAACATCTCAAACAACACTCCATCAACACCTTGATTGATACTTGGTCCACACTAAATTGACGCTCAATTGGCCTTTTGATGATCAACAGGTGATCAACACTTGATCAATGCTTGCTTGACAGTTGGTAGAGTATCTACCAACTCATCTGTATTGATTGACACTCAATAGTGTGTCTACAAAAATTATTTGACTCTCAGCTGACTGTCGACCTAGATGTTAAGTGAATGTTGACCAAGTATTGATGGAGATGTTGATGGAGTGTTGATCGAAGGTTAATCAAGGTTATTGATTGACACGAACACAGATTTTTTTTTTAGTCCATGTGATCTAAATACAAATCACAAATCATGAGCCTGAAAACTTGAACAAAGCTTTCTTTGAGTAGAGGTAATGGTGCTTTAGGGAATTTATTGCTGAACACGTACTTGTAAGGTTACAAGAGAATTGGCATTTGCATTGGTACCGTAATCTTAACACCAGTCGCTATTGTTACATCTACATTAATTATTTATAAGGAATCCACTAGATTGAGAAATGCATGAGTTTGAGTTCAAATTCAAGGTGTGGCCATATTAAGCTGCCTAACCTTGAAAGTGCAATTTAGGCAAGTCACCTTTTAAAAAAAAGCTACACTGTAACACAACCCAAGTGTTATTTAGATTAGCAGGTAATTTAGTGTTAACAACTGAGTTGAAAACGTAAATTAGCCATCGTAAAGGGTAGAAAAGCTGACGTTTCGAGCATTAGCCCCTCATCTATTGCTCCCACGAAGGGCTAACGCTTGAAACGTCAGCTTTTCTACCCTTTACAGTGGCTAATTTATGTTTTCAACTTACTTGTTAACACTAAATTACCTGCTATGCTCTCCCACCGACACAGGACCACAGTTTCTTTAGAAACTTACCCCTTTATTCATTTGTTATTTAGACTAGTCAATTGTGTATCTATAGCAGGTCTTCCTTCCTTCCTTCTTCCTTTGTTCCTTCCTTCGTTCCTTCCTCCCTTGCCAAAATGAAACTCAAACACATTAGTAAACTCCCTGCATGGTCTTAAAATCCATTGATTGTTGCAAAGGTATCTACTGGAAGTTGTGTCCATGGTTCCCTATTGATTCTGTCCTAAGAAAATTCATATGGGAGGGATAATGAGATGACCAATTTACAAAGATAACCATTCCTCTCATCACCTTTGGTAAGGGTAGTTCACAGCAACGTGGCCAAATGGTTTAGGGTGCTGGATTTGCAATCTGGAGTTTCCTGGTTCAACTCTTCCACCTTGCCGGTACCTGGATTTGTTCTCGGTAGTCCCCCGGCCACTTTGTGTAAAGAGCAAACTGGTCAGCCTTCCACCAGTTGGGATTTTTAATAGTTTATGTGAAATATTTGTTTATTTATGAACAGTGTCACCAACAACAGTACTTAATACATTTGACCTGTAAATAAAGTTATTTATTTATTTCATTTATTTATTTGACTGTTGTTAATTTTTGGTCTTTACTCTGACTCTCGTTAAGGGCAACATCAAATGGAATTGGAAGCCTTGTCAGAGGTGCGGAGAATCAACAAATCATTTAAAGAGTCACAAATGAAAACAATGTGGAGTCGAACTGCAGAAGCCGGACAGCCTGTTATCAAGCCAGTGTCCAGTAATCAATTTTCATACCACAAGCACCAGCTGTTTAGAAAGGTAATTGAGAATTTTCTTTTTTGGTGTGACACACATGAAGTTACCCATCAACATAAAATAGTTTTGCTGTTATTTTATTGTTTTTCAATCGGGGAAATCTCTTGAGCGACCGAAAAAATCACACAAACATACATTTTTATTGGAATACAAATTTGACATTGCATTAACTTTCGTTTGTCCTTTTTGCTTTGTAAATAGTTTAAAATGTTAAGGTTATACTAATTATGAAAAGTGTTACGAAAAATTTCATCAACATTGAATAAAATTGCTCTTTGTTTTAGTAAATGCAAGCTTTTCATTTCAATAGGCCTCACGAGGCTTGTTATCGTAGTTACAGGATGAATAGAGAATGGTTAAAAACTATCAGTTTCATTGTTTTTGTTTTTATTATTGCAGGCTGCTAATGTACATGCTGGAATAAATGGTATCCACATTGCTATTATGATACTAGAAGACTGTGGAAGAGGTGTGGAAATGCATTCCTTTGGAACCAAAGGGCCCGGGGAGAAGTTTTTGGGTATTCCAAAACGAATGAGCCAAAAATCTTTTCAAAACGTTTTATAAAGCAAATTACCACCGAAAAGCCAAACTGACTGAAACCACTGAACAGTCATCAACACAGACTACAACTGCTGGACAGACAGCACCACAGACTACAACTATTGGACAGACAGTAACACAGACCACGACTACTGGACAGACAGTAACACGGACTACAACTACTGGACAGACAGCAACACAGCCTACAAAGACAGGGCAGACAGTACCGCACATAGACAGAAACAAACGTAAGGCAGTATGTAGAAAATGTCTAGGCTGCACTAAGAATGACTGCGGGGAATGTGTAAACTGCCTTGACAAAGAGGATTAAAACATTCCTACTGTTAATTTAACTGAGCGTGAAAATCTTTCAAACTCGGAATGTCTAATTTGTTTTTCCTTTGAGATATCTGCTCACGTTTTAATGACGTAAATTACGGCGCCTGGTATGTTTACAAACCTTTGATTGATTCTTCTGTTGCTACTTGCCGGCTCGCTTGTTCCGAAACTTCATTTTCAATTATCGGAAAAAAGCTAAAAAGAAGTCCCGGAAAAGGTCCAACATAGTAAAATTTGGCAGATGGCGTGACAGCTTTAGCTCAGTTCTATGCTATTTAACAAATAGAGAAGCCTAAAGTGTGCTCTGTTCTGTTATAAAGCACGCAGGAAGCGGCTAGAGCACGAAAGAGTGCTCTAGCCGCTTCCTAAGTGCTTTATAACAGAACGGAGCACAGTCAAGGCTTCTCTATTTGTTTTATATCAAACTATCAAACTTCACAATCTGCGATAGTTTACAAATTAAAATAGTTCGGCGGGTCGAATTTAACGCTTTTGCCTGAAGTTTTTAAAACAGAATCTTGAAGTGAAATGTTCAGTGAACTACAGCCGAATTATGGCTCATAAAAACACGCGAGTTTTTTTACATGACAAGGTAGAAAACAAACTGTTCAAGGCGAGTGTTTTTTAAATGAACGACAGCCGAATTCACCGGAACATGAAGATCGCACGGGATGACAGCGCCGCAAAACTCGGCTGCAGTGACTGATGTGACTTTCCACTCAACGCATCGGAAAGGATATCAGAGCGAGCTCTTATTTTTTTCACTCGAAGGGCGGCCGATGTAGTTTCTGAGGCTTGCTTTACTGTGATAACCGGAGATCGCCATGATAAGCGAGCCGCGATGGACTTCAGCATGATCATATTTGCTCAGGCACCGTCATGATTAGTGTGAATTTTAACAGTTATGCCAGTTTGGTTATATTTTTCATCATTTCTGTTTTCTGTTTTGTTTTTGAACTCTGAACTTTATATACTATACGAGTGTTAGCTGTGTTTGATTTTTATTACCGTACGTAAGCTTGCAATCTAACTGAGCGTGAATTAATCTTTAAAACTCGGAATGTCTATTTTGTTTTTCCTGTGAGGATTTTCGTATCTGCTCACGTTTTAATGACGTAAATTACGGCGCCTGGTATGGTAACAAACCTTTGTTTGGTTCTTCTTTAGCTACTTGCTGGCTCGCTTGTTCCGAAATTTCACTTTCAATTATCGGAAAAAAGCTAAAAAGAAGTCCCGAAAAAGGTCCAACATAGTACAATTTG
This sequence comes from Pocillopora damicornis, assembly GCF_964200805.1. Lineage (NCBI taxonomy): Eukaryota > Metazoa > Cnidaria > Anthozoa > Scleractinia > Pocilloporidae > Pocillopora > Pocillopora damicornis. The sequence goes on from NC_142676.1 coordinate 1,731,332, forward strand.
GCAGATGGCGTGACAGCTTTAGCTCAGCTCTATGCTCTCTCTATACTCTCATAGAGAACGCTCTTTCAACCAATGACAGCGTGCGTCATATCCGAACTTTATTATAAACTCTCATAGAGCACGCTCTTTCAACCAATGACAGCGCGCGTTATACCCGAACTTTACTATAGGTAAAAGTGCAGTAGGTAAAGGAAAGCAATATGGGGGAAACTGAATTCCCATATAAAAACTGCTCTCCAAGGCTAATATAAATAACTATACGTTGTATAAGAAAGAAGCTAGAGAAACATCTAAACAATGAACAAAAAGTAAAATCTGAATAAATCTCATTTCCAGATAACAGAACAAAACTATGTAAGGGATAATTCAGTAATCGAGTTCTGAGGAATTCAAACTGGAAGCTGACATAACAAAATTAGGTAAAGAGTTCCAATAAGTTAAATAATAAATGTTGTGTTGGCGTCTCCACGAAAGGTATGTCCAGACTACTTGCATGGAAAAACTGGCCTCAGCTATCGCAACTAATTTTTCAAAATAGTGTTTAAAACTAAACTGGTGAGCAGCGCTCTGCGAACAGTAGTTGCAAAACTTCTTTATTCTCCGACGCGTTTCGTCTAACTGTCGTAGACTTTTTCGGGAAGTTTTACAAGTAACACTAAACACCTGTATTTATAAGTCATAGCGGCCATACGGGGGCCAATGACCATAAAGGCTTGGCCAGACCTTCGGAAAGGAACCGGCGAAGTTGCGAAAGATTGAAAGATTTTTGGGAGCAAGGTGGGAGGATTATGTTACGGTTTTGGTCTTCTTTTTTCCCCACGCACGTCACGCAGTAAGTTACAAAACATAAATATGAAAAGGGCAAGTATAAACCCACTGCCAAAAGTTGATGTTCCAGTGGCAAGAGGGGACTTCCGGGGGATCAACGTAACCCCTGTAATAGCAAGAGCCCTGGAAAAGGCAGTCTATAAGATTCACGCCCAAAGGCCGGTAGAAGAACAGCTGTTGAATAGTCAATTCGCGTATAGAGAAGGAGGGAGCTGCACAGATGCTTTGCTACTTATACAGAATAAGATCTGCAAGTTTCTTGACGATCCCAAGTGCAAGGCAGTGCGGATGTTCGCGATGGATTTCAGTAAGGCCTTTGACTCTGTGAGCCATCAACTCCTTGCTGAGAAACTTAAGAGTCTACCACTTAACCCGTATATCATAAACTGGTGGTTAGGTTTTTTGCGAGATAGAAAACAAAGAGTTATTTTCGGGAATCATGTCTGTAATTGGAAAACAGTTAACAAGGGCACAACCCAGGGTAGTGTTTCAGGACCTTATTTGTTCAATATATTTCTTAACGATCTGGAAATTAAATTAGGAAACGAGACACTTGGTTTCAAATACGCTGATGACTGTACGATTATTGCTCCGGTATATTATTATAAAGATCACTCTGTAGACTTAATAAATCAGTTTTTACAGTGGGCAAGCCAAAATAGAATGAATTCAAATTCTACTAAATGTAAAGAGCTTGTTATGTATAAAAAAGGTCACACTGCTGAGGCCTACAAAAGTATTTTTGGCATACCTCAGACTAGTACAATAACCATTCTTGGTCTCACGTTTCAGCCGAACTGCAAATTCAGTACTCACCTAAAAGAAAAGTTAGGTAAAGCTAATAAATGTTTATACGTTATCAGATGCCTCCGCAAAGAAGGATGTAGCCAAGCAGAAGTAGATGTTTTATTTAATTCCATTGTCCTACCTAATATTACTTATGCTCTATCTGTGCATGGGGCCTCTGAGTCAGAGCTAACTATAGCCCAGCAGTTTTTAGATCGTTGTTTTAAACGTAGTTACATATCTAAGAAATTAGTGATAGGTGACTTACTTAAAACGCAAGATCACAAAATTTGTCGCAAGGTTTCAACTATCCTGAGCCATCCTCTTAGAGCCTACTTCCCTGAGACCAAGATCACGAGGTATAATTTGAGAAATAAATCCCCTGTCATGCCCGCCATTCGCACAAACCGTTTTAAGAATACATTTTTTAATAGAATTGTTTTTAAGTACAATGTAGCTTTGTAAAAGTGTACTTCCTGTATTAGACTTTTGTATTTGTTTCCACGTATATACTTATCTTATTTAGATACACCTAAGCTTATTTACATCCTTTTCTTTTTAATGTAACATAAGATATGTAATTTTATCTTTTGAACAATAAAGACACAAGACACATTATGATTCTTCTTGATATCTTTCCGGATGCCACCGATACCCTTTCCAATGCCTCCATTGTTTATTACAGCAGTAAAAAATATTTGTATAATCAATACTTTTGAAAAATTGCTTAACGTTTTATTTAGCGGAGTTTCCTGTTGACATTTCGGCTTTACAACACCATTGTTTTCCGCAACTACAACTAATATGTCTCTATATGAAGTATTAACGTTGTTTCCCCGCTGACCATTCGTATTAAGAGTTTTGTTCTTCAGTCTCACGAGTGTTGTTTAATAGATTGCATAGAGTGTATGCAGTTTGGTTTCAGGTTTACGATTTTGCTTTTTTCAACAAATGTACGTTTTTCAACTAAGACATTGGCATACTTGGCATACAAGGCTTTCATGGCTTTCAAGTGCTCGCGACTCAATCCGTTCCTAAAATACCGCTCAATAACATCTTTTAGTGTGGATTGGCCGCGAACAATACTACTTGTGTATGCGTCTGTAAGTATTTTGAGCGTTTGCACCATAAAGCTCCACGTAATCGTAAACAAAGATATTGGACCTCCGTCGCCAAAGCAACAGCCCCAGAACGAATACGAAATGACTGACAAAAGAGTTTAAGAAGCAAAAATCTCGTGGTTCATCTGTGACCCGGCCCTGTCCGGGCGTGACAACGTCAATCATCATCAAGGTAATACATGTGAACACCTTTACCCTCCTTGGATCACAGTTAGTTGTTATGGTGCTGAGGGCCTAATGACCACTGGGCACTATTGCGCAATTTTTCCATTTTGTGGCGGAGGAAAAAAAACAGACGACAAAAAAACAAAGGCATTTTATGACTGGGCTACCACAGGTATCCCAGTAATGAAAGTTCCATCGATTACTATGAGTTCAACTGTGAACGATTAAAATTAATTGCAGACGGTTTTTAGGCCGCTTGTCAACCAACGTAATGACACTATTGCTTATACAAATTATTTCTGAAACCAATATTTTTCTGTCAACCAAAGTAATTTGAGGGAGAGAAAAGAGAAGATTAATAAGTCATTTATCGGCTCGGACGTCTTTGGTTAAAAATACTTTCCAGCCGGAAAAACGAGATATATTTATGAAAAATGGCAACGAAAGTAGGGATGCACTCGGCGACTCACGAAAGCGTTACCGTTGCCCGTGGGCGGAGATAGGAAATACTGACCGGGTTAAGAACCAATCAGATTGCAGGATTCGTTACCGTCCCTCTGAAAAAAAAAATAACACTGAATAATACAGTAGGCAAGCGTCGCAATATTTCATTTTGATAAACTTCAACATGACACAAGTTTAATTTTTGATGAATTGATTCTTAATAAAGTTAACAGCGTCCCATTCTAAGAGTTTTCATACCGGATTAAAGAAATGTATCAAAGAACAGCGCTTTCGCTGTTTTAAGCCTTGCTCAATTACAAGTGTAGTGAACCCTAAAATCTTGGATCCAGCGCTTGCCAACGATTGTGTTTCCTTTCAGGAATTCAGCATAAATGAAGCGCTAAATGTTCCCAAAATACATCGAGTAAAACAAAGGAAGGAACCTGGTTATCCTGGAAATGAGTTCTGAAATAATTCCAAACAGCATTATCTCGTTTATAAGCGCAAAATTTACGCAAATCCCAGGCGTTTTGATCGCGGCGGGAAAACCAGCGTAATGACGTCGTGACCTTGTTGGGGAGAACGGCAACGCTAACACCGGAAGTCGAAATAGAGTCGTGTCCGGACTATCGGCGCGCTTTCCCGTTCTGAAATGACGTTCCCGTCCTCTCGCTAAATCACTCTAATCACTCTAATATGGCTGTTAAACGTGAGCTTGCGTATGTATTAGTAGGAAGAGATATGGTGACTAAATTAAAATTAAAACTGGACTGTGAAAAAGTAAAACTGGACTGTGAAAAAATAAAACTGGACGTGAAAAAATAAAACTGGACTGTGAAAAATAAAACTGGACTAGTCTGTGAGCCTCCTGGGCCATCGTACAAAATGGCTGACAAAAGAATGTTTTAAGCAAAAATCTCGGGGTCCGTCATGTGACCCGGCCCTGTCCGTGCATGACAACGTCAATCATCATCAAGATAACACGTGATCAGCATGTGAATACCTGCACCCTCATTATATCACAGTTAGTTGTCATGGTGTTGAGGGCCCAATGACCACTGGGTACTATTGCGCAATTTTTCCATTTTGTGGCGGAGGAAAAAAAAAAGACGACAAAAAAACAAAGGCATTCTATGACTGGGCTACCACAGGTTTATATATTTTCACAAAATGTTCTAGCACATTCCAGAAGCTTACATAAGAGCTATTCACTAAAATAGCGTGATACGCATTACGTAATACGCATTACGTAATAAGAGCGTGAATCCTACTGAAAGCCTAAATAAATAAAATAAATAAATAAGCCTAAATAATCTAATAATCTTTAATTTACCTTAGACATTTACTGAAAAATGCGCAGCTTCCATTTATCATAAGATACTAAACCATCTGTTAAAAATGCGTGGCTTCCATTCATCATTAAAATACTAAAACATCTATTGAAAACTACGAAGCTTTCATTCAGTAATTGATGTTTTAGCCTTTTTTGATAAAGTTCACTAAAAAATGCTAAAACATTAATTGAAAAATGCATAGCTTCGATTTGATCCTTATCATAAAATGCGTAAGAAATGTATAATTCTGTACACATCGAAAGTGTCCTCGATACTAGATAAAGTTCAGCCTTCCAATCCGGGTTTTATTTGTCGACGTCACTGTCCATCGTCTTCTCTGAAAGCCCATGATGGACCGTTGTTAGGTTTTGGACGTGAAGAAACGTCTTTAGCACGCCTCTCTCTTTGAAATTCGCGACGTCGACAGTGAGAAGTCTGATGGCTGGCGTACTCTTCATCAAGTTTGCTTTTTAATGCTTTGAGATCTTCGCTCTCCCACGGAACTGTTTTGATGTACAACTTCTTTGCTTTAGAACACCCTTCATCACCCGATAGCGACTCTTTTCCTGATTCCGACACTTCTGATGACATGTATTCCTCAGTGAGCACCTCAGATGCCTTTCCTTTTTCACGTCTAACCCAATCAATCTTATCCAGTGTTTCTCTTCTTCTCTTCAATTTCTATAACGAAGTAACAAAATTATAAAACAAAAGCAATGAAATAAGGCCCAAAAATTCTAAGGTCATATAATTTCAGTACTCAAGCTTTCCTGACACCTCTACCAGTTATCATGGCAACCTAATCATTTACATGAGAGGATTGCCTCTGGAGATTAGCATTACTGCAAGCGTTTGGCAAATTTATTTATAATCGAATAAAGCTTTCTTAATTCCCCATGTTACCGAACCCCCCTCCCACACACACACACCCACGCACACGCACACATACCCACCCACGCACACACATCCACCCACCCACCCACGTACACACGCGCACAAACCTGTTTTTTCCTGTTCTGGCGTCGACTATTTGTCTTGTGATCGTCGTACTTGTTGTCAGATTTTTTCTTGTCTGTTTCGTACAAAGACAAGAAATATCTTCGACCAACATCTGTAAGTGAAAAAATACCAGGTTAGTTTCACATTTTCGGCAAGCATAAGAACCGAAGAAGCATTTATGGGCTGGCGGGGTAAAGAAGCAAATTATAATGTACAGCGTACACGAAATTAGCCATAAACAGATCCACAACTTTGAAACAACTTAAGTCAACAAGAAGATGAAAAAAGCTAAAATGATAGGTAAAGAGAAATAATTACGACCAACTTACTTTTTATCTGTTCATCTGTCCACTTGCAGGAGCCATTGTTATCAGACATTTTTTTTTTCACTTTCTTTAAAACTTCCTCGTTTTCCGCTGAGTCAAAGCTTGCATTGGAAAGTAATGAAAAAAAAAACACCACTGCATTATTTTCTTGGTCTTAACCTGATTTGCAACAAATTAAGTCGTTCTGTCACTGAGGGTTGATTTCTCGGATCTGAGGATCACTCTGTAGGGAGTCTCTGTTGGCAGGCCACTGATGATTCAGAGGTCGATCCTTATGCGGTACACTTTGGCAACGCTGGACAAGGGAATCCTTGTACACGGGAGAACTGTACAACCGATACGTACCTCCTCCTAAGTTTCTTCCAAAACTGCTTCAAAGTCTTTGGAGCTTTTTTGTCTTTATCTCTTCATTAATATTTCAGTTTCCTAGAGGCTTTGTTTGACTTTCACCTCAATTCAAACTTCTGCTTTCGAGTTTATAGTTATAATCCAGATATATCAAGTAAATAAATACTTATGTCTTTCCCGTAATCCTTTACAGATAGATTTTCCAAAATGTTAAGTAAATTTACCTTCCTGTGAAGTTAAATCCCCGAAAGTTATCTTTCTTTTTAAGACTTTTGTACGTCTTTCGAAAAGTGTCCTGTATTGAAAATAAAAGCACATCTTTGTGTTAGATAAGTGAAAATTTCTCCACGACATGGTCTAGAAAATTGTTTCTCCTAATTTTTTCCTGAGTATAAGCGAACTGAAGACTACTTTTTTGACAGGTGACTTACGCGACACAGGGGGTCCACCTTCTGTTTCTCCCTGCTGCGCTTCCTTCCAGTTGTACTCTCATTCCCATTGTTCTGCAGCTTTTGCAAATTCTTTTGGATATTTTCTATACCTTCATTGGTCTTGCTACACAATTCCAACACTTTATCAACTTGTTTGCAAGTAGCTACCAATTCTGCTTCCATATAGGAAATTCTTTCTTTCATCTTTTCAATGTCGTCGCCAATTTTGCGGGGACTCATGACCATAACTACGGCAAAATAGAAGTATAACCATCATGATTACTACAGGAAAGTGTGCTCATACTGAATCATCGTCTCCCCATTTTCTAACTCTCATTCTGTCATTAATTACACTGACGGGTAACATGATCATGCGGTTAAGAGTGGTCTGAGTGCAGGCCAAGGGGTAATCCTCGGAAACAGTTTTGCGAAACAAAGTATTTTGAAAAGTATCTTTTGGCCTCTCAAAAATGTAGCACAAGGCACATCCACTTAACTCACCAATGTAATCATTCATTGCCAACTAAAGTCATTCTCATGATCTCAGGTGGGAAGCATCAGTTCCAATGTTTTACGATGGAAGATACTAAGGAGTGCTCCCCCTTCACCGTATTTTACGGTTATAACTCGATTTTCTCCCCGCCTTTTTCATTCAATGATTAGCGAACAAACCGTCCAACTTATCTAAAATAAACTCAGACACACATGTTCTAAGGTCTATTGCCACTGATGTCTGAATAATTGTTAGCAATAATAAACTGCATCGGTGCCGCGATTATGTAGTCTCTTTCCCAGCCGCTTCTTAGTCTCGTCACTTAACGCGCTCTTGACGCGACTAGACCAAACAACGTCCAGCTCGCAGGCTACGACAATGCTTACCACCGTTTCAACGACCAAGACAAAATAAAAATTATTCAATTACAGTCGGTTGTCTCAAAAATTTCTTATACATAATTTTCAAGCGGTCTCCGTTCTTCGGACAGGAGGAATTATATCGGACGAAGAGTAAACTATCATGTTTCGACTATCTGTGAACATCAATAAAGTAATTGGTAAAACAAATTCCATTCAGCTGAGAAGGCACACTGGTTCATATACTTAGTGATATTCTTACCTTCTTCCTTTTTTCCATCGTCAGTGAGATCCGTAAGAGAATCGCTCATGCTATCGGTATCCTCGCTCTCGTGCGTCTCCCCTTAACCGGGGTAAATTTGAGAAAAATTTTAAACTTGTAATCTACAAGTCGAACCATTTTATTTACAAATGTAGACGAACACGAGTTTAATAAACATCGTCACAAGTTCAGGTTACGAGTGCCCGACTTGTAATTACCAGTGGAGCGCTACAAGCGTAAAAGATGATACGTATCAAATTTAACAATACTTTTACAAGAGTTCAGCCAACTTTTCAATTTTTTTTTATCTCCTGCAAATTTTGCGAGAACTCATAACCAAATCTACTGCAAAATGGAAGTATAATCACCATGACTACCGAAGGAAAGTGTGTTCATACTGAGGTATTTTTTCGGATAGCAGGATTGAAGTGGGAAACTAAGTTAATGATGTTTGCATTTTTGTAAAAGAAAAAGAGCATTTAGTTTTAAAAGATTCCGATGAAGATATCATTCAATGATTAGCGAACAAACCTTCCAATTTATCTAAAATAAACTCAGACACACGTGTTCTAAGGTCTATTGCCACTGATGTCTGAATAATTGTTAACAATAATAAACTGCATCGGTGCCGCGATTTATGTAGTCTCTTTCCCAGCCGTTTCTTGGTCTCGTCACGTAACGCGCTCTCTCCCCCGTTGCGTGACTAGACCAAACAACGTCCAGCTCGCAGGCTAAGACAATGCTTACTACAGTTTCAACGACCGAGACAAAATAACAATTATTCAGTTACAGTCGGTTGTCTCAAAAATTTCTTCTACATAATTTTCAAGTGGAAAGCAAACTGAACTCTATTTTATCTCCAATAGACATGTTGCGGCCTCCGTTCTTCGGACAGGAGGAATTATATCGGACGAAGAGTAAAGTATCATGTTTCGACTATCTGTGAACATCAATGAAGTAATTGGTAAAACAAACTCCATTCAGCGGAGAGGGCACACTGGTCCATATACTTATTGATATTCTTACCTTCATCCTTTTCTCTATCGTCAGCGTCATCCAGAGAAGAATCGCTCATGCTATCGGTATCCTCGCTCTCATGCGTCTCCTCTGAACCAGGGTTAATTTGAGAAAAAATTTTAAACTTATAATCTATAAGTCGGACCATTGTATTTACAAATGTAGATGAACACGAGTTTAATAAACATCGTCACAAGTTCAGGTTACGAGTGCCCGACTTGTAATTACCAGTGGAGCGCTACAAGCGTAAAAGATGATACGTATCAAATTTAACAATACTTTTACACGAGTTCAACCAACTTTTCAATTCTTTTTTTTATCTCCTGCAAATTTTGCGAGAACTCATAACCAAATCTACTGCAAAATGGAAGTATAATCATCATAATTACCGAAGGAAAGTGTGCTCATACTGAACTATCTCTTCCACACTATCTGACTCTCGTTCTGTTTTTAATTACACTGACGGGTAACATGACGATGCGGTTAAGAGTGGTCTGAGTGCGGACCAAGGGGTAATTCTCGGAAAAAGTTTTACGAAACAAAACATTTTTAAAAGTATCTTTTGACCTCTCATTAACAATTGTTTTTCTTTTTGCTCATCGCAGTTTCTTCGAGGTTAAAATTATTTCTTAATAGGAAGTTCCGATCAGTTTCTTTGGCCCTCTTCAGGTGTAATATTAATTGATGGCTGGTTTTTGTTTCTATTGGTGACTAATCCCTAAGTCATACCATCACCATTACATTAACTTTCATGGTATGTGAATTCGTGTGTCAGAAAACGCAGCACAAGGCACATCCCCTACCTTACAAATGTTATCATTCTTTGTCTACTATGGTCATTCTCACGATGGAAGACACTAAGGAGTGCTTCCCCCTTCATCGTATTTTACGGTTATAACTCGATTTTCTCCCCGCCTTTTTCTGTTCAGATATTATACGTAAACTATCTCAATGAAACCGCTATGCTATTGAATGAAACTGGATAAAAGAAAGTGGAAGTAACATGTTTCTATGTTACATCTTTTTTAATATTTTGCTAATTGCGCACTTCGTAAAAAATTTGCATGCTACGCATGCAAGAGGTATTTTTTTGGATGGCAGGATTGAGATGGGAAACTAAGTAACTGACGTTTGCATTTTTGTAAAAGAAAAAGAGCATCTAACTTTAAAAGATTCCGATGAAAATATCATTCAATGGTTAACAAACAAACCTTCCGATTGATCTAAAATAAACTATTTCATCTAAGATTAAGCAACGCACTCTCTCCCCCGTTGCGTGACTAGACCAAACAACGTCCAGCTCCCAGGCTAAGACAATGCTTACTACCGTTCCTTCGTCAGAGACAAAATAAAAATTATTCAGTTACAGTTGGGTGCCTCAAAAATATTCTTCTACATAATGTTGAAGTGGGAAGCAAAGTGAAACTCTATTTTATCTGCAATAGACATTTTGCGGTCTCCGTTCTTCGAACAAGTGAATTTAAATTGGACGCAGAGTAAAGTATCATATTTCAAACCAAATCAACATGGTCTCCTTAATTAGTTGTTGCCCTCTGGACTTCGTCCCGTGCATGCGAAATACGTGACAAAATCCAGGGTGTTTACAAGAAATTGACACAGGATTAGGTAGTTAAAAGCGAATTTCGTAGGTAGAAAACGTCTAAGCACGTTAAAATTGCGTGGAAAATTGACTAACTGAGCATTTGGTTGCATGTGAAATTTTTCCATTCGAGCAGGATTACGTCATAAAAAAATTCAGGTCGTTCGCTAAAAAAAAGGCATTTCATCTAAGAAAGTCTAGTCCATAGAGTCACGTAATTGGAGCGGGAAAATACCATTTAAACAGAAGATATAATTCAAGGAGAACTTTCACTAGCAAAGAAACAGATGTTTCACATTGCAGTCGCAAGGATACTTACCTTGCTGTTCTTTTTCAACCTTCCTCAAAAGAGCAATCACACGGCAAAAACAAGATTATCGATCAAATATGCTTAATGCAAATGCTTTGCACAACTTTTACTTGAGCCAGCAAAAATAAAATAACCTTAAGGTGATAATTTCATGCGAGGCCTGTAGCTGACGGCATGTGAAGGTATATGTATATGTATGTATACCTGTTTTCAAAACGTTGCGATATAAAATAGACGCATGAAATACATGCACCTTTTGTTTTCTCATCAAAAAGTGTCTCTTTGATGAGAAAAGGATTCATATATTTCCTGTATATTTTGAATGGCTACTTGTGGGGTCTGTTGCAACAAGCAAAACAAATGTGCTCATTGCCTAGAAGTATCAAAGACAAGCATCGTAAAGCTGACAAGAAAATTGAAGAGAGCATAACATGCAAATATATGTATTTTGCCTAAAATAAAACCCTTAAATTCTATGATAGAGAGGCCTGGGAACGACTAGTCAAGCTCCCTACAAGTATCTCTCATGTGTATATAACATTTCTAATTTTATCACAAAAAAAAACAAACAAACAAACCAAGACCTTTCCACTCAATTGCCAAGTTAAAAGTAAAGAGCTGTTGTTTCCTGAGTCGCATGGGAGTTAAACATGCTAATTAACAAAATCTATTTCTGGAAATCGAGCTTGGCTTATTGGCAAAATACACCATAATCACAACTCGCCTTGACTTGTAGATGCTGTTGGCTGCTGAGAAGGCCATAGAAAAGCCTAGGTTGGAAAAAACATAGTTATACATTACATAAATTGTGGCCAATCATCAGAGATATCAATGAATTTAGTATTTCTCATATGATTTACATTGTGTACTGCCAACCGAGAAAATTTGTCTGGATATAAAGTCTAGAGCAATTTCATTACAAAAGATACAATGTACACGTATGTAGCATGTATAATACTAGTCAAAATGAGCATCATTTGCATTACAAAAGAAGAAAGCCAATCAAGAGCATAAGATACTATCTTTATATCAACTGCTACATGTACTTAAGGCACTTCTTGTCTACACCTTTTGTTCAGACAAATCGTACCCCCCTGATAGATCAATCATTATACATTCAATAATTATATATTTCACTGCTACTAATACCCTCCCTTTTATATCTTTATTAAAAATTGGTATTCAGTGGATTAACTTTCATTAGATTTTAATGGATTAATTGACATGATGAGTTTTACGTCTAAAGTTACTCTCTTGTTTATAAAAATACCAAAATGCACACTGAGATTTTCCGACGTTGTTTATGTGGTCCAAAAATGCATTAAATTATTCCATTTAACTGCTACTACAATTGTTAGCTTTTATACATGTACATACATACCTGTTGGTTTTGTTGTGAAAGTTGTGGGGTGCTACCTAAAAATTGTACCAAGTTATAAATTTAGCCAACACAACAGGAAGCACTTAAGGCTACACTCTAAGACGTTTATAATTAATTGACACAACTCTTTCTTTAAGGGTGAATTTGTTTTGGAATCGATGATTCTATCAGTTTCTTTGGTCCCCCTTTGGTATAAGGTTAAGAGTCAAGATGGTGGATTGGTGCTTTTGCTGCGTATTGTACTGTAGAGTACAAAAGAATCTGTTCAAGCCTGGGATTAACATCCTAACATCACCATGCATATTCTCCATACTATTCTTTAAATGCTGACAAGAAGAATTTGTTTAACAATCAACAGCTCCTTTGGTTGGTGATTATTTATATAGGGGCAATAATGTATGGAGAACTTAGATGCTAGTCACTTTCAAGTAAAGGGTTGATACAGGTTGGCTGCTAAATACAGGTTCCACAGAATAGGGATAAAACTTGATAAAAAGAGCACTTTGGTCCCAACAGTCCTAAGAAGAAAGATAATCTGCAATGCTTTGAGGATTTGATATCAAATTACTAACATTGAATTTGGGCAGAAGATAACCATAGAATAAAATTTGACTTGAGAGATTATTCTTAATAGTTTTATCTGAGTGGTTCTGCTTTAAATAATTCCTTAATACAGATGGAGGACAATACAAAGGCCTGTTGGGACTCAGTCAAGAATGACCATGACTAAGGTGAAAACTATAGTACTTGACCGGAAAAACAATCCAGACCTTTGACAACCAACCACTTAATATAAGGTGAGCGCTCAATATGGTGCAGCTTGATTACAGGTTCAACTATATATGGTTTTCTTTCATGATCTTTCCAATGAATTTTGCCTGGGTTAGTAATAGGTAGTAGGGTAAAGTTGACCGAGGGTTAATATTTTGTTATAGGCTGCCAAAATATCTGTAAAAATCAACAAAGTAATTGGTAAAACAAATTCCTTTCAGCCAAGAAGGCACACTGATTTATATACTTATTAAGATTCTTACCTCCAATTTCTCCTTCATGATCAGGGTTACACATATCCAATAATCCAAGGAAACTACTGAAATATTCTTCCCCTTGCATCTTCTCTAAACTGAAGCTAATTTAATAAAAATTTTATACATGTAATCCACAAGTCGGGCCATTGCATTTACAAGGGTAGACAGAAATTAGCTTAATAAACACTGTCACAAGTCCATGTTATAAGTGTCTACCTTGTAATTACCGGTGTATCACTGCAAGTGTAAAGATGGTAAGTATCAAATTTAATAAACCTTTCACAAGAGTCCAACTTGAAAATCACAATTGCAAAATACAAGTTGCACGTCACTTGTAAACATTGAGTACTTCTTGTGAAAAAGGATACTGGAGCATTACAATATGTCACATTCTAGTGAAAGGGAACTCAAAGAGCTAATAAGACATCAAATTATCTGCAAAACAAGGAATTTCCAAAACAGACTGCTTTTCAACATCGAAAATCCAAGGGAATTTCAAAAACGTTTGTCTGCCTGTGGATGCCTCCATCTACCTTTTGAAATTAATAGGCCTGCGCTTAAAGCATAGAATAAGATGTATAGAGCATGCAACAACTTTAAGTATTTCTTGCCTTTTTTTTGTTGTTGTCACTGTTAACACTGTTCCTACTACAGGGTTTTCATTTCATTTTCGGGGGGGGGGGTACGGGTGCATGCTCCCCCACGAAATTTTTAGAACGGAAGTCTCCCAGAAGCGTATTTTCCTGAAATCTGGAAAAGAAATCTTGCTATGACACATACTTATTCTAATTATAGTAACAAAGAATGATACTCCGGGAGAATTTGTTTATTTCACTATGCAGCTATAGCTACATCAAAACACTGCAGTCGTTCTCAGAGCCTCCTTTTTTCTTACAGTAACAAGCTAACTTAAACTTGTAAACTGATAAAGAATGTACCTGGCAAATTTTCAGTGTCAGTACAAGCTGAAGTGGATTTTCACATTTGAAATTTTTGATATGTTTTTTAATGCATTTATTGGCTTCATCTTGAAAGAAAATTAAATCGGAAAAAAGTTTCTTTCACTTGCTCGGAATATTTAAGCTTTGAAAGCCAACAAAATGTTTGCATATTGAGATGCAGTACAAGCTAACTACTGGTACAAGCTAACTTGAACTCATAAACTGATAAAGAGTGAAACTGACAAATTTTCAGTGTCAGCACAAGCCAAAGCGAATTTTCACGTTTGAAATTTTGATGTTTTTTAATGCATTTCTTGGCTTAATCTTAAATCTTAATCTTAAATGAAAATTAAATTCTTTCAAGTTTCTTTCACTTGCTCAGAATATTTTTAAATGCTTTGAAAGCCAACAAAGCGTTGGCCTATTGAGACGCACGTGTTAGCTGATGAGCATCTTTTACGGCGACATTCGTCTCTTGTAGTTTATTTCATATCCTGAATTATATTCAGAAAGATACAAAGTGTTTTATGAACAGTTAAAATAATGGAATGCATAGAAAGGATCATTTCACCAGCTGTAATCCAATTAAAACTGGAAAACATAAAGTTAATTTTCATTGTACTTGACCAAATGTAAATTATTTTTGCGTGTTTCACTCCAACGAATATGTAAACAATATAATTGTAAATATGCTCAAAACTAACTTTTTGACTTCTTATATGCAAATGACAAAAAAGAATCCACGACACCTTGAGTTTTTCATTTGCTTACCACGCTGACTCTGCAGAATTCACTTGCTTTTAAACATGTCGCAGCACTTCAGGAAGAACACGATTGTCACGCAGTGCCTTCTCATCAAAGTAAATTTTATTTCCACGATCTGAAAGCAAGTTATTGGCAAATTTGTGCTAAAAATGGTTTAAACTTACAGAGAGGAGTTAATATTTAGTGAGGTTGATAATTTTTTTCTTGACAATTTTTCTTTTTTTATTACACCCATTTTGAAATCACTGGTGGTTCCTGTAATCTGATTGGCTCCAATTGATGCAATTTATTCACAAATCGCACCATTTTTTGCTTTAAATCGCATCTTTTTTCCAGCCAATGAGGTGGCTACACTAAAAACAAAACAACCAATCAGATTTCAAGGCTTGTTTAAAGTAACCGATCAAATTGCAGGAAAATGAAAGACAAAGAGTATCATGTGGCAAATTTTGCAACTTTTGTTTCCAAAACTCTTACTCCCCCCCCCCCCCAAAAAAAAATTGGACAAATTTAATTTCAGACCGGCTCAGTACTGCATCAATTAAATATTTGAACTTACCAAGTCCTGTATTTGGGTGATTTCAAAATGGATGTAATAAAGTGGTAATTGAACCTTGTGTCGAGCAATTTTGGTCTGAAATCATACTTGCGATTTCGAGTCGAACTCACTGTTTCGTTTAATAAATAGGCGTTGCCTCGTGTTGACAGATTTATTCGATGACAAGAATCGTGATTGACATTAATTCAATAGATTGATTTAAAAGCGTTAGATTATTATGTTTAAGTCAGTTTTTCAGCAGAATCGAAGTGAGAAAGAAGTTATTTTGTTATCGTTTTTCTGTCTCTAAATCCGCTTACCTGGAGAATCTGCTAACCCGTAAAGTGAGACTGTTGTAACGACCCGCCACAGAAGTAAGTTTATATTGAAGTTTTTGAATTTAGTTACAAGATAAAGACTTGATTTGCGTTTGTTCTAATTGCGAATTATAAATGTATTTCTTTTAGATCGAATAATTATTAAAGCTTGGCTTAATATTATATGGTTTGTGGTGGTCATTTGATCTAACCAGTTCCGAGTAAGGAAACACTCACGCTGCGCGCCCGTTTGATTTTGAAATCGTGTATGATTTCAGCCTTAATGATATACATAGAAAAATTACTCAGTTCTGATTGGTTAAGATAAATGCAGTTTTCAGGTAATTCAGTGCAAAAGAGAGTTAATTCAGTGCAGAAAAGGGTTAATTCAGTGCAAAGAAAGTAACAAATCAGACATTCTGATTGGTCAATAATCAAAGAAACTCACAGATGGCCAATCGAATGCGAGCCTTGGATGTCGCAACAAAATTTGAAAATTTTAACATTTGTGAGCGAAACAATGGCCGGCATTTTAAGTAGGTTTTCTTTCGCCACCGCTGCTGAAAAACAGCTCAAACAACAAAAACACTCTAAAAGCGCTGCTTTTTGGTTGTCGGTTTGGAAAAAGTGGTGTTTAGAGAAGGGAATTGCCAAGGAAATCGAAAATGATGAGCGGACCAAACTTAACACTTTGCTCAAGCGATCCAATGCCGAAATTAAAAACAAACATGGTTAAACCTTGGAAACGACGATTCCATTTCATTGAAAGTGATTCGGACAAAGACTGAACAATACCTTGAACTGTTTAGCCGGACTTTGATCATGCACGGTTGTTTTGACCAAACACACGGTTTGAATAAATGCTTTGCTTATGCTTAATTATGATAAGCCATCTCTTATTTTTCCATGTATATTATTAATACGTAATCACGTGATTTTTCTTGTGCAATTTGGAATAAACAAGCACTTGTTAATTTTTTCAAAGACCTTTGTTAGTCTTTAAAAAAATTTACTTGTTCTTATTTATTCCAAATTGCACTCGAAATCATGTGATTACCAATACAAATTGCACTCCACTCAGTTCAATTACTATTATAAATTTCGTATTTTAAGTAGCCGGGTACTCTGTTCAAAGTAGATGTGTGCCGGTATCTGGTACTCGGTGTCCCAGTGGATTTGGACCCCCCTCAGATTTGGACCCCCAGACCAAATCAGCTAGCGGATATGGATCCCCCTGGTCCTAATCCGCTAGCGGATTTGGACCTCCCTCCGCAGATTTGGACCCCTCAACAAAACTGAGTGAAACCATCATCCCTAACATTCTAGTAAAAATGGATGATACTTTACGTTCCAGTGCGCACTAAAGTATGTTTTTCATTCAAAACATGCGTATCGTTAATGAATGCGAACTGGCATCCCGTTGAATGTTTCTTTTGACCAAGGGAAAATGGGCAAGAATTTAGTTTGATGTCTGGAGAGAGGTCTTTTTTGAACCTTTTCTGCGATAGTCGAACACCACTAGATTCAATAAGAGACAAACTTGTGACACTAATTTATTTTGTCATTGTTCAATGCCCGAGTGTTGGGACGACATGATACAGTGCGAGTTATGCGAGGAATGGTTTCACATGATTTAAGACTACCCCGGAGGGCGAGTGGCTCTGCATTGTCTGCAGATCGCCAGACTCTAGACATCTTCATAATTGTTAAGGTATTATTTCGGAACCCTCAACAGTTAATAATCGTTAAAATTAGAAAATTAGATTAAGTTCGATGTAATAGTCTCCACTTTTGTTAAGAAGTTGACATTAATGTTGATTTGCATCTGAAAACAAGCTGAGAGTTCCAATAGTTCAGAATAGAAACATTTTTACTTATCATAGGCTTTACGAACGACTTGTAGTAGGAGTAGTTTCTTCGTTCTTGTTCAGAAACTGTTTAATGTTATTTTTTTAAAATATCAGACTGAATTATTTTTGTGACTGGACGCAATAGTCTCCACTATTGTTATGATGTTTCGTATCAATGTTGATTCACATCAGAAGCAGCAAAGATTTATCGTAACAATTTCAATGTTTCGAATGCAGTAGTTTAATTTGTTCACATCTGATTCTTACGTATACTGTACGACTCGCTATAATAAATGCGGTAGAATTGGAACGAAATGGCTGGTTTTTTCTTTTACCTTTATTGAGGAATGTTGTGTTGTGATTGAAAAGAACATCGACAAAAAAGCTTGCAAATAGAATTAGTTACCAAATATGATATAAAGGATGCTTAAAAGAAAAGTTTGGTAGGGGGGTCCAAATCTGCAAAGGGGGGCCCATATCCGCTGGCGGATTTGGACGGGGGGGGGGGTCCAAATCCGCTAGCAGATATGGACCGTAGGGTCCAAATCCGCGGGGGGTCCAAATCCGCAATGACACCGGCTTCTAATAAAAACCCTGTAGTTACGATCAAAAGAGATTTCTTAAAAGATAAAACGGTATTCTCTGTCATCAATTTTCTTATTTTTTTTTCCATCTGTAAATGTCGTATATGGCAAAATAAATATTGTATTGTATTGTATTGTAGGATACACACGCGGACATTTACACAATCGTGTAAAAGGACATAAACAACAGTCCTCAGCCATTGCCAAACATTGCAAGAACGTACACGGGACGATCCCTCAGGACCTACTGAAATGCTTCGAAGTTCTTAAGAAGTGCAGGAACAAATTTGACTGCTTATTGTACGAAATGCTTCATATAAAAACTTTAAAGAGAAACCTGAACGTGCAATCGGACTCTATTCGTGCGAAAGTATTTATATAATCTTCGCACCTATTATGTTAATTTTTCGCGCCACATCGCTAAAATACTGTTATTTGCATGTCTTAAACTTTTACCTTGATAATGGAATCATGACTACTCCGAAAGGTCGGATTTTATCGTTCGTTTTTACCGTAGTTACTATCGAACATTTTCTAACTTGTGGGTTATGTAAAACCTCAGTTTTCCACCCCTGGCTTCTGGTGTATGCAGCAAATCGATAGCACTAAATATCAATCGTAGTTTCAGTACAACACAAGCGACTAACGATTGACCGTTTTAGAACAGCAACTTACCTGACGTACGATTACGATTAATTGCTGGTACCAACTGTTTAGTTTTATCACCAGCGATTCATATTCTTGGCACAAATGGTTCCCTATACTAAGACGATAGTGAAAAGGCTACATCACCTATTCAGAGCGAGCCCATAGAGCTGGCAGAAGATGACGCGAAATCCAATATGACCGGCGCTAAGCCATGTCACGTGATCCGGAACGGTATTGACGCAACCAAAGCATTTACGGAATTTAGCTACACCTAAAGGTAAAAGAAAGGTTATGTATTAATTAATAACCTTTCCTGTACCTTAAAGTGTCACTAAATACCGTAAACGCTGGTTCCAGACGGTTTTCTCGAACCTATGCATTTACGGTATTTAGTGACGCTTAAAGGTAAAGGAAAGGTTATGCATTAATTAATAACCTTTCCTTACTAGTGTAGCTAAATATCGTAAACGCTTATTCTCTCGAACCTATGCGTTTACGGTATTTAGTGACACTTAAAGGTAGAGGAAAGGTTATTTGTTGGGTCTAGCCAACATATTTACCAGGGTTCAACATAAGATGCAACAGAGCGTCAGGAAAGGTAGCTCGGTATTTAAAACCAGAGCGAACAGAAAATACGACAGTTAGCAAAACGCCTGAAATAAGAAATCTTCCTGGGACCTCTCTATTTATTCTTCAAAATAAGGTAAATGAAACAATTCGCAAGAAAAGTACGGTGAAGTTGGGAGTTTGTGCCATCTATATAATAACCACTTAGCCTGAAATTGTTTCTGCGTATTGTTTTTAACAGCAATGTATTTCTCAGTTCTATATTTGACGTCTACTTGTTTTAAGAAAAATTCACATTCTGGAATTTTATCTTGTTTTCGACTTTGCCATATATGCAATTTTGCAAGAGTTGTAAGATAATTCAATAACTCACATTTTTCTAATTTACCGATATATACATCTTGCAACGTGAATTTTTCCCAAGGAACATTTCTTCAATGGAAAAAATAATCCAAAAGCACATGCTTCCCACAGCACGCGAAGGAGCAAGCTATTTTCTGTCAAGGGACAGGCAGACTGTTCGTGGGATGGTAACAGAAACCCTTAAAACACCTGATGAAGTAACACCACACAGGTCAAGGAGGGACAGAACGGTTTTAAAGAAGACGTTCCCCACACAAGTCGGAGTCCATGGCATAACGAAAGCGGCCTGTTACTCTGTAACAGTTGTCGTATATACTCATAGTAACATACTTATTACAGGTTTTCCCACTAACTAATGACTTAGCAAGGTTTATCGAAATAGTGGACTCAAACTGCTCATCAACATTCTCTCTTGTGGCTTATGGAAAGTCATCATCGTGAAAAGTTGTTGGAGACTAAGTACCTAACGACAGAGTTCATGAAGTTTCTTGAAGTTTACCTTTCTAAGATAATTTCATAATTTTGGAATAATTGTAAACTTAAGTTGTTTCTTTTGGAAACAGTATATATTTCATACTAATAAACGACTATTGTTCCTTACAAAATTGTGCAAAAGGAGACTCTGAGAAAAAAAATGTCTCCTTCACTGTCTTCGCAGGAGATACAAAAAAATTATCCGTCTTTTTCTTCGAAGAGATAGAGAAAATTATCCTTCTCCTTCCTAGAAGACGCCCGGATCACGCGTAGAAGATACAAAAAAAATTCCATCTTCACTGTCTTCGCAGGAGATACAACAATAATCTCCTTCTCCTTCTTCGAAGGCGCCCGTCATCAGACACAGAAGATACAAAAATAATCTCCTTCTCCTTCTTCGAAGGCGCCCGTCATCAGCCACAGAAGATACAAAAAAAATTATTCTCTACCGTCTTCGCAGGAGATCCAAAAATGTTTCCTTCTCCTTCTTCAAAGGCACCCGTCATACGCGCAGATGATACAAAAAAAAAATTTTCACCGACTTAGCAAGAGAGTGTCTCTTTCTAAGACGGTGAAAATATTTTATTCTTTATTCTTCTCCTTCTTCGAAGGCGCCCGTCATCACGCTCAGAGGATACAAAGAAATTAATTCAAAATTTTCTTTTTTGCATGCTCATAGAAGCATGACTGTCGAAGGAATTGATTTTAAAAACACGTGGACCGATGCCAAAACTAGCCTCTCCAAATCTTCCCCGATGCATTACGGGAAAAACTAATTCGTACACGTGGTGTTTTAGTAAACAACTACAACCTACGAAACCAAACAATTTTCATTAAATACTGAGTTCCTTGTAATCATAAGATTTTTTTCCTCTCATAGGGCGAAGGATGCCGCTAAACAGTGAAACGACCGAGCGCCATAATCCACCGAATTAATCGGGGCCGAGTCGAGCAGCTTGATCTCTGATGGAATGTTGTTGCATGCTTAATATTTATAACTTGAAACGTCAATCGGCCTTTCCAAATGTGAGCATTTTCCCGTATTTCCTATTAAAATTCTGTTAAAGGGTCTTTCAAGTTCCATGTAATGCTTTATAATTTGCAAAGATCTGCGATCCGAGTTCGCCATGAGGAAAGTATTTGGTATTAAAAAAATCAAAAATTTGCCGACACGCTATTATTCCTCATTGTTCAATTAACGTTCGGGCCAAATTCCACAGAGTGTCAATCAAAACTTCCATGTACTACATCTAACAGACAGATATTACCCGCTCCCATGTGTCAACATCTGTACTGGTGCGAATATTCGCCTATTTTGTTCTCCGGTTTACCTAAACACCACAACCGGCCAGAGGCTTATTTTGGGACAAGACAGTTTAGTAAATATGTATATCCTTCGTACATTAAAGACTTGACTATTGCATCAAAGGTGTTCAACGGATACACTAGAACGATGAAAACAACGGCCAAACCCAGAAAAGGACTCGTGGAATTGTTAGTTAGTATGGGTGTGTAGTGGGTTATATCTTGGGAATGCTTTACAAAGCATGTTCGCGGAATAAAACTTTCTAGAAGCTAGAAATAAACTTGTTGCTCGCGTGTATAATTGCTATTAACACATGCTGGCACAGATACCTAAGCGTTAATATACTAAAGTAATTTCGCAAGTAAAATGCGTTAGCGTAATGCATAGCCATTGGCTCTATTATGAAAAACTGCCTGTACCCAATCCACCTCTAATTTATTTGTCTAGAATCATATTACTAGAGATTAATACTCACAATGATTACTGTCTCTTACTCAACTTGCCAGACTGCTTTGTTTAGCTTATGATCCTATTAGAGCGCATCCAAACAGTCAGTTTTTCCGGTTTGTCACTTCAAAATCCTTTTTGAAAAACAAAACCGAAAAGGTTTCTATTTTTAGAATGCTATGCTTCTATGTTCAAAATTAGTCTGCTTGCGAACTCGTAAGCAAACTTGCCCACTAGCTTGCATTTTTTCAATTGAAATTGGCAAGCTCGGGGTCAAATATGTTGTAAAGTCTAAATGTTGAAACTCTACGTTGAAAAGTCTAAACATTTTCCTATGCAAATTTAGAAACGCTTCAAATCTATAACGCTGCATTGAAAAGGATCACTCAGCTAGAAACTTGCCCACTAGCTTGCATTTTTTCAATTGAAATTGGCAAGCTCGGGGTCAAATATGTTGTAAAGTCTAAATATTGAAACTCTACATTGAAAAGTCTAAACATTTTTCTATGCAAATTTAGAAACGCTTCAAATCTATAACGCTGCAATGAAAAGGATCGCTCAGCTAGGAAATTTTAAGAGGTTTAGAAGACAACTTTATATTTCGCGTGACAGCTAGCGTCGATTGAGCTATCCGGTTTAATTATAGATTATATTTGCTACGGATATACACTGTTGTGTAAGATCGATGCGTAAAGTCGACTAAACCAGAAAACTCGCGTTGTAGGCAACAGCTGCTATCTTAAAAAAAAAAGCCTGCAACTAGAAGGCTTAAACGCCAATCGTCCTGACGAGCGGCAGGTCATCACGATCACGTTGAAACTGACGTAAGTTATCCAACAGTGTCTACGCATCCTACCTTTTTGCAGATGACAACGCTATTTGGCCAGAGACCTCTCTCGTCTCCACATAAAAGAAAACTGAAGGATAGTTTGCTATCTGCGAGAACATTTTCTCTTTCACGGGTGTCTTTGCAACTTGGCCGCAAAATATGTTGGATAAATAGGAGTTAACTGGATCAACACTTGAAAGATTTAGGGAATTTATATCTAAATGTAAGTGTTAAGCGTTGTAAAGATATCATTGTTAACAACCATATTTTCTTGTCTTTCCGTTCGATCACATTTTGATTATTGCAATGTATTGTGGAGAAACTGTAACAAAGGCCTTTGTGAAAAACTCCAAAGGCTTCAAAATGGTGCAGCTTGCACCTAATGTCTGTGAGCTATGATACTAATTTGGATGTTCTTTTCCGGGCTCTGGGGTGGCGTAAACTTTATAATCAAAGGTTAGAACTGAAGTTGATCTTAATGTGAGACATCAAATGATAAGACACCTGAGTATTTGAGATCAAGATTCGTTTATCGTGACAACGTAAGTGCTTATCGTTTGAGAAATACCGAAAACAATCTATTTCTTCCACAACCTCGAACTGATTGTCTTAACGGAAGTTTTTCGTGAAGCTGAGCTCAGTTATAGAGACCTATAGACCTTGGGCAAGCATCTTTATTGACCGATTTCAAATCTAAATTAAGTTGCCATAGTTTTAAGTAGTATATTAAGTTTAAGTAAAATTTTAGAAACGGCCTCCATGAAAAGCAGTTTTTATTTATGAAACATTTTTATTATTTTTATCGTAGTTAGGTAGATAGGTAGATAGTGTGGTATCTTAATTGAATGATGGAAATACCTTGTACAAATAAAGTTCTCGTATCGTGTCGTATCGTAACATGCAGATTATTATGCCCTCCCATACACAGACACTGACACGGACTACTATTGGCTTAACCAGTCCATACAGAAACCGAAGGAAGCGAGTACTCTCGCTTTCCTTTAAACATCGCCTAGTTCTTATTAGCCGGCATCAGTAATTTTATCGACATACCATTTAATGTAAAATTGCATCTCCTTTGTCAAAGAAGCAAATCTTAAATTTGTTTTTTTGTTGTGTACTAATGTACATTACTCATACATTTCTTGTGTACATTTTCTTACACTGTTTGCTCATTTGTTGTAATGTTATCGTAATTTTTCCAGCAGAATATGAGGGTAACAAGAGCTTCCATCTGCAATTCATACGGTTTGAATTTAGAGCTATTTTTTAAAAGGCTTTGAATAACTCAGCCCAGAAAGACAAAGCAGTTACAAGAAAATCTGCCATTATCAACGTGATGACAGTAAACAATCTTGAATTCCATCTCAATTCTTAAATTTAGTTGGAAGTAAAATCCATTTCTTGTAGTGTGCCTGATTAAATTTGTTCAAGTTGCCTTGATCACAATAATGGTGCTTTGAAATAGAAAACTGGCTCTAAATATCAATCTGGTTATGGTAGCTGAGCAGAGGAAAACTCTGACAGCATATCATGAAGTTCTTTTGTGGCTGCTATCTGAGTGCGGACTGTCGATAGATACTCACTGTAGGTCTGTGTCCCTGCAACGTTCTCTGTTTTGCTGCTGAATATAGGTTTGGGTGTGTATCTTCCACTATCGTGAGTTTGACTTGCTGTTTCCCTCATGAGCCCCTAGAGAAAGAAAGTAACATGGTTAATATTCAACAATCTTTCTTGGTTAGAGACTGTCATTAAGTATCTCCCTTGCTTATGAGGAAATTCTCCTAGAATTGAAAGGGACAGGAAGAGGAAAAGAGATTTTTCCAAATACTGCTACGCTGTGGATGCCATTTTGTAACACCTCTAATCAGTAAAAGATCACAGATGATGTTTTAACCCCTCACACCCAAACATCAGTATACATACTTTCCATACAGTTCTCTCTACATTTCCTGAGGTCCTCACAAGGAGAAATTATTTAACAATCAAGAGCTTCTTTAGTTGGTGATCATTTCCTTTATCCTTGTGACCTCAATGTTTGATTTATGGGACACTCTTTGGGGTGAAAAGGGTGAAATGTAGTAGAGTGAGCAAGTTTCCAAGGGTCAGCTTAGCACATCTCTGTGAGGTGGTATTAAGGCAACATACAGCAGCAGGAGGTCTTAATTTACATTTACATGGTAAAGATACAAAACACTGCTAGTAATCATATCATCCTCGAGTCAATTCTCAAACACATTAACAGGCAAAAACCAAATCAAAATGCATGAAGAAGTCAACACATACAAATCATAATCAGTGAATTATTGCTAAAAATGCAATCCTTTGATAAGGTTTTTGGAGGCAGTCGGTTACCAGGCAGTTTCTTATTTGTAGAGTGTTGGTCAGGTTTTTTCACAATTAAAAAAAACAACATTTTTACCAGATAGAGCTGTAGCTGGTCACATGCAATGTAAAAATCTTCTAAACTTTTCTCAAGCTTGTTATTTGGCCCCTCAGTTGTCTTCCTGTAGAATAATAATAATAATAATAATAATAATAATAATAATAATAAACAAAATATTGTACTTGTCTCATTGAGTTAATGGTCAGGAGTAAGTTTTAATTATTTCTTATTTACAGAAATAATCATATCTCTCTGACAGTGTTTCTCTAGTCTTTCGACCAAATAATTGGGAACCCTTTAACTACCAGGAAAGTGTGACAAAACAGCTGATTGGCTCAACCCTTTAACTCCCAAGATCTGATTGTTAATTTTCCACATTAGCTGCTACACATTTCCTCGAAAAAAAAGTTATGAGAATTTGGTGTTAGATCAAAATAACAACTTCTGCCTGATAGCTTTGAGTATTCCCATTGCTTTTTCACTGGATGATGTATGGATATTATTGAGCAAAGTTGCATGTTGATTACCTCTGGTAGTTAGAGGTTGATAGCTCTTGTACAAATACTACGTACACCACAGGATAAGCTCTAATTACCACAAGCAAGCTATACTGTGCCTGACCCAAGGTGGAGTGGTGGTCAAAGAGGCAAGGAAAGAACAATACTTTCAGATTTTTGTTGGAAACAAGCTATGTAAAATGTAACTCTTTGCAAATCACATTATTTTGCTCATTTGCTCTGTTCTTATGTGGTGCCCTCATCTCATTTCTTCATATCATATGCAACTAATTGTATTTTTATCATTTTTCCTATACATTTATTCAGTTGATAATTCATATATTTAGGAAAATGTCTCAAAATTTTGTTACTTCCTTTTGCAAGCACTGTTTTGCTATTATATCAAGCTCTACATATATCCACTGTCCATTGGGGTTCATATACAGTTCATTGATTTAGTTGTCTATGAGCTGATAAATGAATAAAGAGAGAAAGTTTTAGTTTAAAAGAAACTGTGTTACTGCATTGGTGGGAGAATATAACATGATACTTTGGTTTAATCAACTCCATTGATAATGTAGAAGGGCCACTATGAAGAGTTTCAAAGCTAACATTGTGGGCCTTGGTCCTTCTTGAATATTTGCTCTGATGAAAGGCTAACGCTTGAAAAGTCAGCTTTGAAACTCTTTAACATGGCCAATTTACGTTACAAACTCAGTTAATTAAAACTAAATTATCCTATGAGCTAATAAACCCTTTCAATTCCAAGGTTGATCAAAAAGGAATTACTCTTTTCAAATAATCACACCATTTTAAAGCAGAAATGTGATAAGATAACACAAAAATATAAACTTACGTTCCAAGGTCAACTTCTGCATTTTGATCGATGGCCTGATTTGCTAGTCTCATAACGTTCTGTAACAAATTAAACCGAGTGACTACATTATATTAGGGCGAGTACCAGTAAATGTACATGGAATTGTTGAACTTAAGCTACGTAACATCTGTCTCATCAGGTTGCAGAGAAATTTTGGAATCACAGTCACTGAACCCCATCTCTTTTAATAAATATTATTAACTGAAAACTTGAAAGATCAAGCCTGGCTAATTTCTTGTGCAAGTTATACCCATCACGAGATAAGATAATCAAGTCTAGGGTACCATCGATCGCGTAAAGCTTGACAACAACACCTGAGGTGGTGTTTAATCACCATAATCTCTCTTTAAAGTATGTTATTCATTATAATCCTACCGCGAGCGTGTCTTTAGCATGTTTGATCAGTTTTCCAACGTTCTCCGCATCGATCGCCGAGCCGGCAGTATTAGAAGAAGCCATTACAGATTTTAGTTATGAGCCTCCCATATGCCAAACCAATTGTTCAGCAGTCTGCATCAAAGATTTACACTAGGTTATGTATGCCCAAAACAAGATTTGAACAAAATGGCGGCAAGTCATGAAGGTTTGCTTCGTGTTTCTTCTTCTCCAGGACAATTGCAGATGACTTGTACAAGCGAATTCGTCGCATTGCCCTTAACAAAGACTATTGTAGGAGTTTGGTGGCTTGGAGATATCTCGAGGAAGGTAAAGCCAATTAAAGATGGAGTTAGATTTGTTACCTATAGTTACTAAGTTAACTGTAACAATTAAAATTTGATGGAAGTTATTTTGCCCTTGACTTTGAGAAACTGAATTTGATTTGGTTTTTTTTTTAATAAGAAGTAATAAGATCACTTGGTTTTCACGTTGATGTTAAAATAAATTCACGATTAAGCATTTTTACTTATCAGAGTATTATCGAATCATGTCTTCTTGAGGATACGGACGCTGTAGGGTGTTAAATGAACAGCTACTTTCTAGTATATTTTCTTATCTTTGAAGCATGACGGATTTTTTTCAGAGCTATTTATTTCATTGAACATGACTCAGTAGTCGTTTGATCTTTAGATCCTCTCAGCCATTCAGAAAAACGATTGGCGAAAGAGGATTTTTTTTATACCATAAAACTGTTTTCTGAATTTACAAAGAGTTATACACTATTCATTTTAAGTTTTATTTTCAGCCTTTACAGCTCTCTGGCCACAGTGGAATAATAAGTGCCACTTGTTTTGGACAAAAGGACAGACCTCTTCTTCTCTGCACTGCATCAGAAGACTTTATCTACATCTGGAACATTGAAAAGCTTTTGGCTATTGACAATATAAGTATGATATACTAATGTAATATTTGCCAGATAGTTTATGGTTGCTAAACAAAAAAAACACTAGGGCAACAAGGGTACATGTACAATTTAATTTGGATCAAGAGAAGAATTTCTAATGCTTTGTCTGAAGTAGGCAGTGCTTCATAAATGAGAATTGACTGAAAAAGTTTGCAGCCAGTGTTTTTAGAGAACAGTGCTGATGTACAAATTATATGCAAAACATCTAGAATAAACTATGGGAATGAGGTAGACACTCCATGCATGACAAAATTTTATGTTAATGTGTCAAACAATTTGAAGCTTCAACTTAACACTCCCCCCCTTCCCTGAGCAGCCCATGGGTATAGGCCATCATATGTGCAGGGGAGTGGGGAATGGAATGTGAATCTTGCCTATGGTGGGGTGGGGAATTTGCATCAGAAGTGTTAAGTCTTCCTGGCAGAATGCAAATGTTGTATCTTTAAATTTGGTGGTTAGGGTAAATATTTAAATATACCCTGGAATTTGGGGTAAATATTTCATTTGTGCTAGTAAATAGCTCAAAAGAAAGGTCTGATGTTTTGAGTGTTAGCCCTTTTTCAGAGTGAATGACAAAAGGTTAACTCTCTGACAAAGGGCTTAAACACTCAAAGTATCAGCTTTGTAACTCTTTACAGTTGCCAATTCATGTTATCAACTCAATTGATGAAACTTAATCACCCTTTTATACTCTCCCACTGATGCAGCACCACGGTTTCTTTAGAAAATGACCCCCGTCATTCATTTTGCTAAGTTATAAAGCTTGGTCGATGTGTAGAAAGTGATGGTCACTGATTTTACCTTCTGCAAAAAAATTGGGTGGTGTACTTGAATACAATTTTTTGTCGCCAGGAAGGGAATTTGAATGAACCAAATCTGCATATTAAAAGTTCAAATGATGGGGAAATTACCAGGAAGGGGATATGTCAATGCTTCAAATTGAATGAAGCATAAGCTTGAAAATTAAATTACAGTGTCGAGAAAATGATCCATTGAATGGCCTCCCTGGTTAGTTCTAATCAATAGACGTCAATATTGAACATCTTTATTAATTACAGCTAGTGATCATAGCAGTGGGATACCAGTTGGTAAAGACCTGGGACATGTCCAACATCTTAGCTTTAGCACGACTGACAGGTTGATTACGGCATGTATTAGGAGAGAAATATGGGTCATTAACATCCAGGTATGTCATTTCAGACTTGCAGTATTTATAATACAAACTTGTATTTTTTTGTCAGTTCAGAAATATATTTGATACCTTTCTTATTTTTCATATTTATTATTAGACTAGCAAACTAAACACTTTGTTGGAGGGCCACACCAGCATTGTAACATGTGCAGAGTTTCCTCCTAAAAATGAGTCAATCATTGTGTCTATAAGTGAAGACAGAACTTTTAAGGTATGTTCAATGTACATGCCAGTGTATTATATGCTTTAGTAAACTTATATTTTTCTTAGACAAAGCATTGCAGCAGGAAGTAATCAGGGAAAGTTGTTACATTGAGTGCTGAACATTTTTTAAGCGGGAGAAATGATTTAAGACTTTTCACAATGACAATTATCATTATGATAATACCAACATGCATGTAATTATCTAACGAATAAACCCTGACAGGAATTCAGTACATTAAAAGATAATGTACAAGCTGAACATTTATCACTGTCCTTTCAATCCCAACAGTTATCATTAATTGTGCTTAAGGTAGAACAACATTTTATCATAATAACTATCTTTCAGAAATGTTTTTTTTAACTCACCACCTGAACTACTGATATTGTGTAATCACTCCTAGGAGTGGAAGGGTTAAATTATTATCAGTTGACTGAGACATTTCAGATCCTGTGGAAGTTTGAAATACTACAAACACCACTGTAGTTGTAGCTTTGTCATTTACACAATAGCTCTGGATAGTGGATGATCCTTAATTTAGCTTTGTACAAATTATCTTAAGGAAGAGAGAATAGTGAGAAAAGGAAAAAAAAATTCTTTTTCTTTTCCTGTCTTTTCCCAGTTTTAAACCTGCTCTTACAAAAATTTAGACAACTCTCAGAAAATTAAAGTGCATTAACTGCATACTTGCCAGGCTTATAGTTATGATTCTTGGCCTAAAATTAAAGATTTTACAAAACCTAATTAACAGTTTGCTTACACTTTGTCTGCATCAAATTTATGACTCAAGGTGTGGAACATCGAGCAGTCATGTTTGGTGTACCAGTCAGCCATTTTGTCAGGTAGGGTTAAAATGTATTTGCTTGAATAGAGCAAGGAAACATTCAAATTACCCTTGGAATCAGTTCTTTTTTTTATCCTTAGAGTATACTCCTTGCAAGTTATTCAGATTTTTTTTTAATGAATAAACTAGAAACACAGTAGATTAGTAAGAAATTTCTCTTGCATTTATCCCCTTCAGTTCAGAATAAATTTCATGATCAGTTTTTTTCTGGCATGTAAAGGCAGAAAATTGTTCAATTATAGTAATTGTTGCAAGTTTGCTTTGAGTTTAGGATTTGTAATCTAACTTATGAATACCTTATTTTCAGCTCATCCATTCCTTTCACTTGCTATGGATTCTGTTCAAGAACAGATGGCAATTGGTTCTGCTGATGGGAAGGTAACAAGTCACAGAATTATGAGCCTGCAACCAATTATCACTTTCACATAGAGAACTACTGACTCGTGTGAATTTTTTTTGACTTTTAAAGCTTCACTTGTATGACCTAACTTACAATGGTGGTTACCGATGCTTGTATGAACTGGATGTTAATCAGCTGATACAAAAATATCGGAGTCAAAAAGAAACTATAGCAGAAACATCAAAGAATGGGCCTTCGTTTATAAACAGTCAGCCAACCTGGCAGAGTAAAAGTACCCCAGATGAAGGAAATGAAGTTGTTTTGGAACCAGGAATGGCTGTACTTGCTGTCTGCTTCATAACAAACCCTCTTCAAGAAAGTGCTAGAAATAGGGATGCAGGAGCACACAGGGTCCTTTTTGGCTCACACACTGGATCAGCCATAAAGTAAGAGCAAAGATGAATATGTGAGCCAACAAAAATCTACTTCACCACACAGTTGTAGACTTCAAATCAAGAAGTTTGGAATCCAGGCTGGCTAGTATTTTATGTTATATAATTATTGATATTGTTTAAATTAGGGTTCTTAAACTTGCAGTCAAGTTACAGTGTATCTCTTTCTCCACTTG
>NC_142676.1:2895000-2987500 GCF_964200805.1 Pocillopora damicornis
GTGATGAAATCAAAAAGTACTTTTGTCCAGGAGTGATGTTGTGGTAAGTTGTCATAGTACTCTGGTGCAATCTCTTTCACCAAGGGTAGTCTGGAACCAGGAATACTTGGAAAATCGTGATGCTCATTGTGGTAACCAACGTTGAAGGTGACCATATTCAAAGGGCCATAGTATGAGAAGGTTTCAAAACCCTTGGCGAACATGTAGTGCTCTGAGATAAAATGCCCAGCCACTGGGTGAAGCCCCATACCTAACAATGAACTTGCAATCATGTACACAAGTGCCTTTCCTCCCCAGTAATGCACTATCACTGCATCAACACCAAACTGGAGAATAATGTTGAAGATTTCCAAAGCCAAAGGATTCTTTGGGTTTACAAACATTGGGCGGAACGAGTAGAAGAATGGTTGAAATACCACCCAGAAAAATTTGGTTAATGTGTTAAAAAACAAACGGGCTTCAAATTCTGTGGGCAGGTCCACATCCAGCTCTTCATCACCTTGGTATCTGTGGTGCTCCAAATGATACTTCTTGAAGGAGATGGCACATGGTACTCCAATAGGAAAGTTTACAATCAGTGAGAAGATTCGGTTGTGGATTGGTCGTGCATGGCCAAATGCCAAGTTGTGGGAGATCTCGTGTATGGCTAGGAGTAATGCATGGTTGATGACGCCACCAACAAAATATGCAGCCAAAAAGATGATAGGCCAGGAGAAATCTTTCAGCACATATGTCAATGTGAACTGGATCACAATTAACAGCAATACTTGGTACTTGAAGTTTGGATCATAGCCCATCAACTTCTTGATTTGGGGGTACTTAGCTGAAAAGAGAAAACAGAAAATATTTTACTAGTGAACAAAAACTTATTGTGCTGATCACAAACAAAAGTTGATATCAAGAGAAAATAAAATGGTAACTTTAGAATCTGTCACAGAGAAAAGATAAAACACTTGCAACTTGAAGGTTGATGAAAAAATATACATTGATCGTAGAAATAGGTGACATCAACAGAGAAATGAAATGGTAACTCTAGTCATTATTAAGAACTCTGTAAAACTGGAGATAGTGGGAAAATACAAGCAATTTTTTCTCATGGTCTCATAGACCATGCACTAGATCTCTGGTAAGACATTCCCCATCAGTTGAAAGACCTAAATACAAACTCTTTCGCCAAAAAAAAAAAAAAGAAGAAATTATTTGTAGTCAGAACATGATTCCTTGAATAAAAAGTCTAGTGCCTGTATTACCTAATAATATCACATTTCCTATATTAGTCTGGTTTCTTTCACTCTTCTGCTTTAAAATAACAAACTTTGAATAGGTAAGAAGTGGTTGGGAAACCTTTCGCTTCCTCTAGCCCTTGGGTTTCCAGTAAAGATTTTACTTCGCTTGTTAAAGATTTGCCCGTAAATGCTAAATAATTCTCTTATTACTTCATATTAATATCTCCTCTTGTGAGCATTAAAAGATTCGTTATTCTTTGTTATTGTTGTCACAAGAAGTGACTGAGAAAGAGAAGGAGTGGTTTTGCTTTTCTTTGCAGACATTTAGCGTATCTGTGTAAATTTCTGTTTTGATTGTTATATAACTTATTTGATGAACTGTTTTCACTGTATCCTGCCTCGTCGTTCAGGAGAGTACATGTGGATATAAATGTTACTTTTGTTCAATCGAATCTTGATAGCCGTTCAAACTTTTTCCAAGCAAAACGGAAAATGATCAGGCCCGACGGATGATATTATTTCGCTCTTTGTACATCAGACAACTCAGCTTGACACTGAATAAATAATTCATTTTGTACTACTACAGCTTGGAATATCAGACTAACGCCATAAGAAACGAAGCAATCCAAAATAATAAGTTCGATCTTGAGATTGAACAAGGTTTATTTAGTTCAGATTGGATACTGTATGTTCGAAATAATTCACAAATTCAAGTTTTTCAGTGGAAACTCAGTACTTTTTACACGAGGTTAGTTTAATCTCATTGCATAACATGGTCCTTTAGGTGTAACGATTGAAATAAGAAATGTTCTTCCATGTGGGTTCTCTAGTCTAAATTTTTTGAGAGAAGAATTGATACAGTCATGGAAAATTCGATGACTAAATACTCGTATTTCATACCGAATCAATACTAAATCAAGAGTGGCCATGAGTCCCGATGCCTGCGGCTACAGATCCCGATGGACGGAACCGGCATTTCTCTCTCGTTTATTCACAAAGAAGGGTGAGAATTTTCATTTCAGATTAATTCCCTTCGGGAGAAAACCATTTAATCAAAACAATAAAAGAGTCAACTTGAAAATAGTTACCAGAGTGAACTTGTACTGGCAATTCTTTCCGCGTGAAAATATAAATTTTCATCGTCTGCCAAAGCAAACAAGCGCAAAATCTGAGAGCGTTCGAGTCCTTCCCTTTAACGATAAAAAAAGAAAACGAGCTCGATGCTTGCATTTCTTACCTAAAATTTCCTTCCTTCTTGAAGCATGTGGTTCGGCTGTGTAAGACCATTCGAAGTCAGTCCTCGATACATGTCCCCCCATTTTGATGTCACCGGTAAAAGTCCAGTGTTGGACGGCAGCGCCTCGATGCACTTCAGCGGTTGATTAAGATGCAACGAGACAGCTGTAAGATTGTTAAGACGCAACGGGGGGGTGTGGCGACGAAATTGCGTAAGTTTGAAGCTGTCACAACTAAAAGCGCTAACCTTATAGGTAAATCTTGTCTTCCAGCTTAGTTTCAAAGATCTTTAAGATGTCAATGGTACAAAATGTACAGCAATCGCGCAGATCTTTGTCCTTTAATTCTTCTTGATAGGACTGTCGATTCGTCATCACTTTCGTGACAAAAGCGTCACCCTATCTGGGTAGCCAATCAATCGGAGGTTGTTGCGTAAGATCCAAAATATCAGCTACTGTCAAAGTGAGTGATAAGTATAGGAAATCGTATGAACGCGAGTGCATTTCGTGATTTATGGGCACGAGTGATGTTTTGAAAGTTCTCAAAATTGCACGAGCCGTAGGCGAGTGCAATTTGGGAACTTTCAAAACATCACGAGTGACCATAAATCACGAAATGCACTCGCGTTCATACGATTTCCTATACTTAGCGAATAACTGAGAAAATTAATCGCGCAAGATCTCGGTAAGTTCCTTGATTAAAAATCCACTATACAAGTTACTGCGTGAAAACTAATGAAAATACATAATTTTTCAAGCTACAAGTGCAAAAAACTGACCTACAAATTGCGAACCATTTGCATCAATTGATTTGAATTAATTATTTGTCGCCTGATCGTATGACAGTAGTGAATTCAGCCTCGCATTCATAGTAGGGAGGTATGGGGGAAGGTGTTATGCAACTTCTCCAGGCTCGATTTCGTAAGATTTTGACATTTTTAACAAAGTTAAAAGATTTAGACAAAAATCTGTAGCGCATGCATAAACTCTCAACTTCCGGCTGCCGTCCGCTTCGGCGCGCACATAGTCATAGACATTTCTGAGAACCAACTACATGTTGTTACATGTCACGCAAGAGATTAAAGGTGAATTTATTGTCACCTCGTCAAGTTTCTATTTTCGATTAAGGTTTTTTCCGAGCAACGTCCAGTTAAGTATAAATTGCATCACATCCCTATTAGGTCGTATCTCCCCTCAAGATGACTTGTTAGAGAAGAGCCGGGAAGTCTGGGTATTAGTGCGAATTTGCGAATTTGCGACTTGCGAAGACTGGTAATTTTTTAAGATGGCCACATTGTTTGTACGACGGATTTTAAACAGATCTCTTTCCTTCGGTCCTCCTGCAGGCCGTATTACAGCTAAGTTACGCTTCCTCAGTGACCAAGTAACCACATGGACAACAGAAAAATTCGATGAAGTCGTAAAGAAGGACAAAGTGGTGGTTTTTATGAAAGGAGTTCCTGAGCAACCAATGTGTGGTTTTAGCAATGCTGTTGTTCAGATTCTTCGGATGCATGGTGTCGAAGGTTATGGAGCTTATAACGTACTAGAAGACGAGGAACTGAGGCAGGGAGTGAAAGAATATTCGAGCTGGCCGACAGTTCCTCAAGTCTACATTGGAGGAGAATTTATCGGTGGATGCGATATTGTGTTACAGTTGCATCAACAAGGTGAATTGATCGAGGAACTGCAGAAAGTTGGAATAAGATCTTTGTTACTGGACAAAGCCGAAGAGGATAAAAAGGACACTTAAGCTTGAGAAACTTGTACAATACGATTCGGCGCTGGCCTAACATTGCTTCGAACAATCTTGAACATCCACCATAACCATGATGACGTAATAGTTCTCAGACAGTTGAACTTAGTTCAGGGCGACTTGCACAAAACTAAGTTGGATAACAGGAAAAAAAAGAAATAAATTACATCCAGGTTCGATGTCATCTTTGTTTGCTTTGGTCCTGAACACTTAATGTCAAAACTGAACTTAGCTGTATGAATTAAGGTGGTAAGTTTACTGAAGAAACTATGATGCTGTTCTAGTGGACAATATTATGAGTGAAAATACTTTGGTTTTATTGAGTGAATTGATAATATTAATTGGCCACTTAAAAATTTATTTCTTTAAGATAATTCAGCAGTGTGCTTAATTGGAGCCAATATTACAGAAACATCTCATATCACTGGTACAATTGTAACAGGCCACAGCCTCTTACAAGCTTTGTACACAAGTCTAAGTTGCACCCTTAATGCATCATGCTACATGCCATTTGTACAGTCTGTTAAACACTGAGCTAGTAAAGATATCTTGCTGAAGATTTCTTGTCCTATTGGATTGCAAAATCAATCATCCATTGTGTCATGTGCAAAGAATGTTATGATCCTTTTAAGGCCCCATTTATATGATCTTGGGTAACTGTAACAACCCCCCCCCCCCCACTGAGTTATGCTAGGCAAGCTAACCTTTCACTTATTTCTTTACAAAATTCAGTCCACCACTCACATGAGGTTGTCAACTTATCTCAGGTCAGTGGGTCAACTAGAGAAGGGGAGAAAGGGGGGTGAGTTGTCTCACTTTGGCAGGTAGGCTAGCCCTGGCAGGCAGGACAACTTTTTCTCATGACATGAGACATGACAACTTAATTTGAAGATGTGTGAACACACCATAACCAGGTTGTTTATGGCTGTTAATTCCCTGTCTTCCACCATTTTGTCAGAGATGTAACCTGGCTGAAGGAGGGTCAGCAGAAGTCAAATTTCCTATAAACGCTCTTTAAAGTTGACTGGGGTGGGGGGGTAGGGTTGGGGTTAGGTTAGAATTACAAGAAAATGGACACTGATGAAAACCAAGGTCCTCAAATTCTTTATGAGCAACCTGGGTTTCAGTCTACTGCTGATGTCAAAACTACTACACATTGAAAATAAATCAACTGAGACACATTTTGTTATGAAACTGCTCTCTATTCATTTAAAGACTCGTCAGTAGCCAAACTTTTCATTCAAATGTGTTTTTCCATCCCCTGTCTGACCTGAGAACCAAAACAAAAAGATCATTTATAGCCTGGTCACTTATTATTTCCTATTATTGGTGTTGATCTTAGCCCTTTCACTCCCAAGATCTCATTAACAATTCTCCTTACTATCTGCCATACAATTCTGATGATGATAGTTTGGATTATTTGGTATTGGATCACTAATAATCCCCTTAATGATATTTTTCTTCATTCCAGTCACTTGTCTTCTTGATTTTTTATCAATAATGTAAAGGGAGATTCTGTTTTGGCAACTCTTAAGAATTTAGGGTTAAATCACCAATCTTGTCCAAATAATCCTCCAGTGCCACCCTAGTCAACTAATGCCCCATTCACACCAAAGCTTAAACATGTTTAAAAGTTGTTTTGTTAAACACAGTTTAATTTTTTTTTTCTTCATAGAAACTATTTAACCGAATATTTTTGACTTGAATGTAGCACATTGGAAATGTAAGTTAGCAAGTACTTGAATCCAATGGAAAATCAAGTTTTTCAGTTCTCTGTTTATAATTTTCATTCAATGAAAACCAGTTTAACAAAACATGTTTTGCTGGTGTGAATGGGGTATAAGACAACTTCTGACCATGACAAACACCAATTAATTTTTATTTTGTTACCAGGAAATTCCCATTCATTGATAAGATACATTTTCCTCAGCCATTCCAGTTGTTGGGTAGGCTCCTATTTTGATCTCAACATAGTTTTTGAGCCTTGCAAAAACTTTTCTGGTCAAAAACTCAGCAAAAATGTAAAAATGGGGTAAGCTTCTAAAGAGACTGGTGCTGTGTCAGTGCAGGTGGCACAGGATAATTTGGATTTATCAACTGGGTTGATATTGTAAATTTACAACCTCTGTAGTTGAGTTTTGGGCATTAGCCCTTTATTAAAGCGACTTCATCAGCTTGACTTGTGGCCATGTCTACCTAGGTCTCTCTTTATCAGAGAACATAACTGAACAGATGCCATGAAAGGTGGTATATGTGCCTTGGTTTTTTTTTTAAATTGATCATTTAGACCATACCACCTTTCAACTCCCTTAGTTTGCACTTAACCATCATTTTGTCCTTTGGAGGAACACTTCCTTAAGTTATAAGAACTGTAATACCAGTCACTTTCAACAATAACAAGTGGACAAACCTTCAGGAGGCATCCATGCAGTAAATGAAGGGTCACTATCAGCCTGCCATTGTGTGGGCACACCATATGACCGTTTTTTCATCTTTCTTCTCTTTTTTGGAATATCTTCATTCTAGGAAAAAAAGCAAAGAAAAATGAGGTGGTGAAAGTAACTGCTACAACATAAGATTTCAGTTACCCTTTTTGAATAGAGGGGATTTGTAGATCATTTTACTTTCTCTTAAGTAGTATTTTCCTAATTATCATCACATGATTTTATACCATCATACTTCCCACTTGAAGTTGACAATACAATACATATTTTAGGGGAAATATTCACAGCTTACATTTTCTTCTGTTCTGTTCTTATCATCTTCCTGCAATTCTGTCCCTCCATCTGAATTGACTCTTTTCGTTCCTAGTTTACTTTCCCCATCTTCTTCTTGCCCAAACTTTTCTGTTTCTTCTACGTCTACAGTCTTGTCACTGTCTGATGGCACTACAACATCCTTTTTTTGTTGATTTTTTTTCCTTCCACCCAAAGCAGGCAAAACAGGAACAGCAAATTCTTTCTGTTCTGTAGGACGTGATTGACGGTTGTCCCTGAGTACCTTTTCATGTAAATGTTCCTTATCAACTGACCTTT
This sequence comes from Pocillopora damicornis, assembly GCF_964200805.1. Taxonomy (NCBI): domain Eukaryota; kingdom Metazoa; phylum Cnidaria; class Anthozoa; order Scleractinia; family Pocilloporidae; genus Pocillopora; species Pocillopora damicornis. The sequence goes on from NC_142676.1 coordinate 2,902,253, forward strand.
TGGTTTGTTTTTCTTCTTCTGGCATAGCTGAGAATGTGTGTCTAGAATCTGTGTTTATATCTGCTGTCTTACTTGATGAAGAGTCAGTGGGTTTACTTTCAGATTCTGTGCTAAACTTTTTGAGATCAGTATCAAGTGCTTTCCTGAAAAGCAAAACAATTGTCAGAAATAGCTAATGAAGGTGTTAATACAAGTATCAGCTTGTAGCAACTTGCCTTGGAGTAATTGACATTTTTTCAGTGATTTTTAATTAACCTCAAAACAAAACAAAAAAAAACACCCAAATAATACAAGGTGGACCAAATTTAGAAATGCAGCAATTTAGGTCTAACTGCATACTCTATTTTAAAATTAAGTTATTTTGACACAGCTCATGGTAAAAACACAGATGTGAGGGTGGAATATTCTAGCAAATTGTTTAAATAAGATTTCACATTTGCCAATTAAATTCCTCTTACTCTGTAACTGGTGGAAGATTAGCTGGCTTGGCAATATTAACAAGTTTGACCAGTCTTTGTCTCTCCTAGAAAATAATAGAGATATTATGTGTTTACAAGTCCTCTCAATATGACCTTTCTCGTACCTTTACCACTTAACATTACATGCATAAGAGGCAATTTTACTGAGTGAGTGTTGTGAACCAAAACTAATGGAAGGTGGTAACAAAAATGCATAAGGGACAGAAGCCAAAGAGAGAAACATGTACATGTTCTTGGCTTTGTGAGGTACTATTTCTAGATCAAACACAAAGTAACATAAAGCAAAACCAATGTAGTCTCAAATCAAACAGTCAATTAATATGGTAAATTTAAAGTTATTACTAAATTCACCTTTTTCAGGTCAAATATTTTTCTTCTGATCTGAGTCCTTGTTGTCTTGTCTAGTGATGTTCCAAGTGAGCTCATGAAATTGTCCAAAGAGTCAGCATCTCCAGACATTGAACCATTTCTTCCTAAAAAACATGAAGTAGTCAAACCAAATGAGACATCAATTAATAAAAACTGCACTGGAAATTAGGGTGAAAATGCTCACTGACAAATTCTAGTCCTCTTTGAAAATCACGTGTAGAATTTGCAAGTACAAAGGGCTAGTAAAATATAGCAGCAAACACCTGCAAAATGGAATTTCTCAGAACATCTATCTTAACCAATAAATCCACTTTACAAAAAACTTACCTGCTGCATCTTGTTTTAATCTACTCTCACAATCTGAAATTTCATCATCCAACATCTGAAGCTTTGAAGTCTTGCTCAGAGCAATAACAACACAAAGTTAAGAATTTGTTATATACAGACAGTCTCATAATTTTATGTGACTCTACCACCTTTCCTAGCTCACCAAAGAGTCCTTTGCAGCTTAGCTGGTAAGGGGGGGATTCTGCTGCAAAATTGGGGGAAGGGGTCTTAAGTTTGAGAACTTGTAGAAAACCCAGAGCAATTTAATGCGTTAAGTAAAGATAACAGGGAACAGGGAAATATGGGCATGATTCCAACTGTCACAATGCAATAACTTAATGTAAACATTGATCTAATTTGTAAAAGTGTTTAAATATCTTACCAAAGATTCATAAGTTTCTGTGGTGGACTGATCTTTACCAGCACGCTTCATTCTTTGTATTCTTTTCTTCTCAACTATAAGGTCAAAGAGTCAAAGCTATTGACAATTAAACTTCCAGATCTGATTGTTAATTCTCTGCTCAGGCTGCTTCACGTTTCCTTGTAAATTAACAATTTATGTTTTGTTCAACACGGATATTTATCAGCAACAAATTATAACTGACCTGATCCAGTTCTATCCAAGAAATTGTCTTCATCACTGTCATAAAAATCATTTTCTTCCCAATTTTTCTCTTTGTGTTTCCTACTCTCTGTACGGGAAACAACAGAACTAGAATTAACACATTTAATAGAATCCTTCTCTAACTTGAAATTGAATCAAGAGAGATAAATGAAACATATAATTTCTTATGACTATTAAAATCAACCATGAATTTATCGGACTGATACAAATATTAAGTGGTCCACTACCATGAGAGGACTGTCTCAGGAGGCCAGCAGCATCCAGCATTCGACATGCCTCCTTTGCACACTCCAATACTGCTTCCTTCTTCCTTCCTGTGATGGCAGCCTCGGCATAAAGAGGATCACCACTTGGCCCATCTATTGGCAATCTATAAAAAATGTAACGTGGTCAATCTTCATATTCTCCACACTCTTCTATATAAATTTCCTTTGGTGCTGACAAGGAGAATTTGTTTATCAAACAGAGCTTTTTGGCTTGACACTTCCTTCATTCTTACATTCTTAATGAATGATTCTGTATTTCTGTGAGGAGAAACAATGCTGGTCACCTTTAGGGTCTAAAGGGTTATGTTATTAATAAAATATCATATCAAAATTATTATAGTCATTATTTGAAATGCGATTACCGTAGTTTTAATGATATCATGAGAGTTAATAAATATAATAATTATTCATACTATTGGTTATAATTATAATAGTAATAACTTTGTTTATAGGTCATGGTATTAAATCACCAACCAAAGCAAAGCAAATCAAACATAAATGTAAATAACATTTAAACCAATACCCCAAATTCTACAAGACATAAATCATAGCAATGGAGTAGGACTCAAAACTATAGAGCAGCAAATCTTCTTGAGACTAAAAGTGGACAATTTGAACCCAGGACCTCCAGTTTTCAAATCCAGCCTTCTTACCATAAAGGCCATGTCACTTCCACATTCCAAATTTCACTTACTTTACTCTGCAGTGAAAAACTTTTGCATGACCTGGACCTTTCTCTTCCACATCATACTCTAACTCCAGCCCTGACAACCATAACAACAAAATATTACAACACAATTATTCAGAGTCACTGAAAATAGAACATAGAAAAAATAAACAACATAAATGGAACACTACTGACACAAAAAATTTCTTAAAGAACCACAATCATAATTAATATTAAAAACCTTCTCTTTCAAAGAATCCTCTCAAAGTCTTCTTAGGATCTTTGAAATGATGCTCCTCAGCCTTCTCAGTTTCACCAAAATCAGGTGGATATGCAGGCTCTTCAACTGCATCCTCCCCTAAGGAATTAAATAAAAGGATATGATCTTTGCAAGGGACCACTTATGTCACATGTAATAAGTGCTATATATTTATTTTTGAAAGGGAAACCATTTAATTTTGCTGGACGGCTCAAAATTTATAATTGTACTTAATATGCTATAAACAACTCAGAATTCTCAGATACAAGTGGAAGCAAAGCAAGCTATACCATACTTGATGCAATTTTCAAAAACAAGAAAATCTTACCCCTTTTATGACATCAATAGTGCTAATGTAACAGTTAAAAAACTCAGTGGGCCAGTTATTTGAAGAAAAGTTAGCAAATGGCCAAAATAAGACTTCTCTTCTCTTTTAATGCAGAATAAATTTTTACTCAATATAAATTATTACCCATTCCCCAATCAATTCCTGTATCTTCTTCATTTTGTTTTCCTCCCTCTCTTTCTTTCTTCCATTCCTCATATTCCTCTTCTGTCATAACTCTGCCCACTTCACTGCTCCTGACTTCTGTTTGTTTTTCTGTTTGTATAGCAGCATTTGAATCAGATTCTTCACCATCTTCAGGACCCTGCAGACAAAAGCAAAATAACACAGTATTATGGAGGGAAGTACACTCAATGATTTGAAATGGGTGCTTACTAGAGACTAGGTGCTAAGCTTTTTTTACCCACAGGGTGGGCACTTACTCTAAGTGGGCTCTTATTCGAGGTGGGCACTTATTTAAGGTTGGGTGCTTGATGCTATAAGTATAGGTAACAACATGATTTTGAGTGCAATTTGGTGTTAATAAGCACAAGTCAATTTTTCAAAGACAACAAAATTGTATGAGCCCTAGTCTTTGGAAAATTTATTAGTGCTTATTTACACCAAATTGCACGAGAAATCATGTTGTAACTTGCACTCATGTTACAACTTTACACTCTTGTTACATGGAAATACACTCGTTTTCAGCCAATCAGAAGTGCGTAATCTTTTTAATACACATTCTTAATACGGTGTGTGTGTGCTTTCATCAATACACGTATCTTTACACAAAAATCCACATAATGAATGGATCGAATCAATCAAACACAAACTACTATAATAATTAGATTTTTTTCTGCACCATTTCAGATTCGAGCTTACCTGGAGAATAAATAATCTGGAGCTTCCCCCAAACTTAATCACATATCCTACACGCAGTCTATAGTAACGTTTAGATTCAAGTCTTGACTTATTGACGAATGTTCCGTGTGTGCTACCAAGGTCATAGAGGTAAAAACCTTTCTCGCTATTTGAGGTATCGCTCGTCTTGTACTGAATCACCGCGTGGTATCTAGAAACCGAAGGATGTTCTAAGCTAACATCACAATTAGGAAGCCTTCCAAACACATGAAAAGGTTTACTAGTGAGATCAACATTTGTTATTATGCATCCATTCTTCAAAACTTCCAAGTTGTAGAATTCGTCTGGGATACCACTCCAGGATGGTTCCTTGTAGGGCAATTCTGGCACCGATTCCTTCTTTTCTTTTGATAGAGGTTTTGACTTTGATTCTTCCTTTGAAATTTTTGCCTGGTCTGGAGGTTTTGTCGGAAGATTAGGTGGAGGCATATCATAATTCTCGCTGTCGTTTTCGGTCGCCGTCTCCTCAACGTTCGCCATTTTAGAAATCAGAGGTACATGTTGTGTAAGGTGAATGGAATGTATACCAACGCGAATTATTTGTTCCAGTTTCTCCCCGTTTTGTCATCCCCGCTCGCACCTTTGGGAACTGGATAACAGTTTATCTGTACACATCACTTATCTTAAAAGGAGGAAAATATGAAAGGGAACCCCATAATTTATTTGTGATTTGAAATCGTTTTACACAAGTGTCCTAAATTTTTTTTCTTTCCAATTTTTTTCTACCCATTACTGACAGGCAGGACCATCTGTAATTCGTAATTCAATTTAGGTATCTACTGTATAAACAAACACTACAATATTTACAGGTATGTTCACCCCATCCTGTTTCCCATTATTATTACAATGGCTCTCAAGTTATACTTCGTAATCCCAGGCATAATCTCAGGTGATCAACTGATGATTTTGATACTCTGTCAAGCTCACAGTTGCTAAGGATCCAGAGAGCCATCAACTTAGAGACATTACTTAAAACATCCTAATTTCAAATTGTTCCTTTATTCGTTTTTGTTTTAGCGATCTCGAATGGAATACAGACAATGGTAGATTTCTTCCTCCTCCCCCCTCCCCCCCTTCTATAAACTGCTCTTTATCCAGTTGTCCACATGTTTTGTGCTCAAAGTATAACCTTTCACTTTGACCCTTGACACTCTAACATCACTGTAGGCATTCTCCACACTTATCTCTTTACATTTCCTTAGATGTTGACAGGGAGAATTTGTTAAACAATCAAGAGCTTTTTTAGTTAGTGATCAGTTCTTTTATCCTTGTAACCTTACTATGCAGTTTGGGGGTGATATCATAAAGAGAATTTAGATGCTAGTTTCTCTTAGGAAAGAAATGACTCTACCCTTTCCCTACCTCCACCCTCAACTGCTCAGACATTTATCCTAAATTCCCACATGGAGAGTAGTCTTCCTCGCAGGAACTGTTTTGTATAGTCAAACAGCACTCTCTCTTCAAACAGACAACTACTGCAAAGATGATTAATGAAAAACTCTGTCTAATAATGAACATGACATCAATATTTGAAATACATGATGGGACTTACTGGTCAAAAACTTATTTATTAATTTCTAATAAATGAAGTTTTCATATACTGCGATTGTAACAACCAAGGAATTTTCTTTTATTTTCATTGAACTTTCACTACAGTGAGTGAGTAAATACACAATGCGACTTACTGGTCAAAAACTTATTTATTAATTTCTAATAAATGAAGTTTTCATATACTGCCATTGTGACAACCAAGGAATTTTCTTTTATTTACATTGAACTTTCACTACAGTGAGTGAGTGTATTACTGGTAAATTTTTTGCCCAACACTGTATCAAATTAATCCATACTATTTACACTTAATATGACACTTACATTTTTCAATGCAGCAAATAAGCTACAAGCAAATGTTCTTTTGCACAATTTTTTAAATTCTTTATCTTCTTTAGCAACAGAAGAAAGTGGGAAGCAAAAAACTTGCAGCATGAAAACCAGTGGTCATCTAATCTATAATTTTTATACCCTAAGTGTACAAAATTGAATTTAGAAATATTCAGTTTTCCTATTTAACCTTCAAAGGTTAAAAATTAATTTGAATCGGCAAGTACAAAATAAAATATAACATTTTCATTTCCTTAAAAGCAGTGATCATGGTAAAAAAAAAACAACAACAACAAAAGTATCATAAATAAAAATTGACTCCTGAACATACTTTCTGTACAAAGGATATGAAACTACATGCCAGCTTACAGCAGCTGCTAAAACAACTAATCACTTATCATTGTTACTAAATAAAATAGCCATAAATTCACAGGCCATAAGTATTTTGAGAAGCATCAAATCTCACAGGAGGACGTGACCTGCGCCTCTCCCCACCCCACCACAGAAAATCTACCATCTTCAATTTTTCAGTGCTTTCATCATCTTGCAACACCGTTGGTTCAGTGGAAGATGAGTTCAAAGTCTCATTCTTATTTTCTAATGCAAATAAAACGCCATCAGTCTCACATTCCTGCATGGCTTGACGGGAATGGACAGCTTGCTGAAGACGTTCAGCTTTGCTGTGAAGTTCAGGAAAAGACTAGAACAAAAATAGAAAAGAAAAAATACTGTTAACCAATCAAAAATGAATTAAAATGGCTTAGAGGTCATTTATTTCGGAGGCAACTTTCAAGGTAAATTTTACATTCCAGTAAACAAAGTTCATGTGGAAGCATAAGTGGGAGCTCTCTCTCTCATTGAGACTTTGTTGAAAACAACAAAAACACTTTATTATAAATTTAAAAAACTTCAGAACCATGCTAAGCCAGTCAACAAAAGCCACAATGTACTCTTGTATACAACTACATATACCTCAAACCCCTCTGTCATTTTTTCTAATAAAAAACACACCTTTGATAGCTGCATAACATCAGATGCTGCTCCTTGTAATCTCTGTATGCACTCTTCCAAATCTAAAATAAAAGTTGAAAATCAAACAATTAAAAAAAAACTTCATGACCATTCAATACATCCACCACAAGCATTCAAAAGAGTAAGTACCTGCCCAACACACATGAAGAAGTTCACTACAAGTTAAGACTTCTGCTGAATTATTCTTCTATGGACAACATCCCATGTTGTTAAATAAAATTTTAAAAAAAGCTTTTATGGATAGAAAATGAAAAAAAATTTTCGTATCACCTGGTGTTATGACATTGGACCCACCAGACAATAAGTTGCTTTTAATCACCGGCTGATAGTTTTCCTACAGGTAAAAATACACAAGGAATCGTTAGATTTCTGAGGACCCTTCTATAAACCACTTCGTGACGTTGGCATCCTCATTAAAGATTACTATTATTTTATTAATGCAATTCATTTATTGATAAAGTTGTTTATTCTCTCTGTACATGACCATTTACCATGCATTTTGATTGGAACAGAGATACAAATAAAATGTCTACAATTTTCTACTTGAGCTGACAACAATGCATATTTAATTTGCTCTGGAGACTGTTCTGTTGTGGATATAAGAATATCATATAATTGACCTGCAGATTAGTGATCATTGCATTTATGAACACTACTTAAGAGGCAGTGAAAATAAAAGCTGAGTTCTCAAATTCAATACTGCTTGAAATGTGAGGGTTTGTCAGTCTGTGAATAAGGCTCTGGTTTGGTGTAAATGTACTGTTATTGATCATCTCACCAAAAATTCCTTATGGCTCTGAAGAATGTTACTGACTCCTTCAACAATCTGCTGAGGATATTTTTTACGTTTCTGTGTGGTATCTCTGATCATATCATCTAGTTCAGAACATATTTGAAGAACTTCTGTAATTCTGTCTCTGTTAAGGGGCTCCATTTCTGCAAATTAAGGACCAGCAATCATTTTCAAAATAGGTCATAACAAAAAACTTTTGAAACTTCTGCAACTAAAGGGTCCTTTAGCACTGCACAGTGAACTCCAAAATGTTTGCAACAAAAGGGTAGTTAAGAATGGTAGGTAGCTGGTAGTTTTGAAAGCCTAGAAGGCCTGCTCCTCCCAAAAAGTATGAACATCCCTGAGAAATTTTGACAGTCTAGACTCTAACAGTAGTATTTTCTGGCATTTTGGGTTCTATTCCATTGAATGTTGTGTTATTATTGTGAATAACAGGAGTTAGAAGATGAGTTATATATAATGCAGATTCTTTGGAAGTTTAGTGTTATGTTACCTGAAAAATTTTGTCATGTCTATGGTCTCAGTTCTCCAAGTGGACTGAATACATTTTGGTTGCCATGTCAAGAAAAATTTTAATAGCTAAATTTGCCACAAATTCAACAACCTGAATTACCTTGAGATTGTGGTCTGAAGTTAACCCTTTAACTCCCAGATCAAATTTGTAATTCTCCTTACTGTCAACCATATACTTTTTAAAATGTTAGTTCAGAGAATTTAGTATTGGATCAACTTATTTTCCTCAAATTGATATTTTTCCTTATTCTCATCACTTATCTGGTTGATATTATATTGACATTGTAAGGAGAAATTCTGTCTTGGTCACTTGTGGGAGTTAAAGGGTTAAAGAGAGATAAACTTTTGCATGATATACTATCTATCAAGAAGTGCAATGGACTTCCATTAATCATTTCCAGCCAATTTGCTTGTTTCAGTGACAAGCAGTGTGTCAAGCTGTAGAGCAAGTCGTAAAATAGCAAAAAAATCATTTCACAGGGGACTAAATCAAAATCTTCTTTATAGCGAGCATGTTATGGCTCAAGTTAGCCAAAATTCATTACAGCGACTTGAAAAGTTCCAAGCTTGTGAGCCCTCGGTCTTAGGCTTTATTACATCGCTCACATACGCTTAGAATAAAGATCACTCAAATGTACAAAATATAAACTTTCTAATACGCATGCACACACCTTCCTGAAGAAGAGAACTACTTGAAGCTTCTGACTCGCCTACATTATCCCAGGCCTGACCGCCAATGGTTACGTTTTCTTTGATAGTTTCCTCAACAGATTCCTTGTAAAGCTTGATCAAGCGAAAAGCAGTCAAAATTAACATTTACACGTAAATCGCTAAATTGCAAGACACTGACATGTTCTTGGCACCCTTGTACATTTAAAAATCAAGCTTAAATTTCTTTCATGCAAGGAAAATCAGAGAATCCTCCAACCTCGAGCAGCTTTCTCTCAAATTCCTCTTTCTGTTGCGCATTCCAAGACTTCTTACTTGCTATTTCATGCACTTCCTTTTTAATTTTATCGTGAATTCTGAGAACTGTTTGTTTGCTATTAACAGAGACTCTTCCATCGTCCGCCATTTTTGTTTTTTTCGCGCTTTTTAAGCTGCGCATGAGCAGCTATTTGCTAAGGCCCTCAAGCACTTTGGGATAAGTACCAATATGGCGGAAAGTAGCAGTAATCAAGTTTTCAGTTTGGTGCCTTCGCTTGAATATTTCTCGCCTTCCTACAGGCTTTTGAACCGTCAGCATATGAATCATTCTGGAAAATGATGAAGTGTGTTTTCTTTTCTTTTTCCTTTTTTTTTGTTTTATAATTGGTTAGTTTTCTTTTTTCAAAATCATGAATGTATTTTGACTTGGTGGTATGTTCATTTTTATATGGTGGCGTGTGACCCAGGAAATCCGAAAAAAATTAGGGACGGGAAAAACTGGGAAAAAATATAGACAACGTGGGAGCAACTTCAGAATACCCGGCCACTCATTTACATGTCATTGGTTAAGAATAACGTCTATTGTGTTATGCCTCGATCTTCAAAGCCTCCCGACACATGTAAGTGAGGCAGACCAAAATGGCCGGGTATTCTGAAGTTTAGCCCAAGCATACAAATGACTTGTTTCCTGTTTAAAAATATACATTGAAGTACAAAAGTGATGTACAAAAATGAATAAGTAAGCTATGTAAAGGAATAAACACAAAAGACATACATGGTCACAAGACTATTTAAACTAAAATTATGCAGATTCCAAGTTTGCTGCACGTCACCAAGAGAATTCTCAGTGAAAAATATTTTAATTCCATGGAGTATTTTAATAATGGTATACAACAGCTGCAATCTATGTTTCTCTTGCAGTGTTGACATTATAGATATGGATGATAGGATTAAGGGAACTGACTTGAGAGGGACAAAGTATACTGTTTCTCAGGATGGTTTGTGTCCTCGCTGTGGGAATTCAAACAGGCTCTATGTCATACTGGATAAGTATGTTTTCTTACCTCTAAAAAGTTTAGTAAATTATGAATACATAAAATGCTTCAAGACTGTTCATGTGCCTTGAAAAAGAAGACCAATCAGGAGTGAGAAAAACCTCACTGCACACAATTTAACCTGTAGACCTATAAAAGTGATGCACATCTTATTTCTCAAGAATAAAGGAAATGATCACCAACTAAAGAAGCTCTAGATTGTTCAACAAATTCTCCTTGTCAGCACCTTAGAAAATGTATGGAGAACAGTATGGAAATGTGTATACTGATTTAAGGATGGAAAGGGTCAATACTGAGTAGTTCGTTGTTTGGATAGTTGTTTGCATGTCTTGATTCCCAGTATGATTGCTTGTAACACTGTACACTTTCCATATTTGATAAAGGTGATTATGGTTTGCTAAACTATAGAAGGAAGATTAATTGTAGGACCTTTTTTGTGCACCTTGTTGAACATTTTAACCAGAATTCTAATGTAATTTAGATTGTTTCCTATGGGGGATATGCCTGAAATTCTGCACTCCCTGATAGCCAAAGGAAGAGCTATTCTGTGGTCAAGTCAAGAAAAAGAAGGATATCAGGTAAGGTAACATCTTCACCATGTGGCTGTACTTAAAATTTGAAAGAAAAAAAAACTGTGTGGGGCAGGGGTGGAAGGGAAAGAACTACAAAGAAATCAGTGCAGTTGTGTCAATAGTTCTGGTAGCAATAGGCAATTCCCAGTTTTAAGAACACTAACTTTCAAAATAAGGCTGTTTTGTGAAAATTAATAATTTGCATATGAGGATGAATTTTCTTTAACCCTTTTACTCCCAGAAGTGATTAACATGAAACTTCCTCTGATAATATAAGTACATTATTCAGCAAACAGGTAATGAGAATATTCAAACTTATCAGGTAGAAGCTGCTATCTTGATCTAGCACTAAGTTCTCAGAGCTAATTTACAAAGGAAATGTGTAGCAGCTATGAGGGAGAATTAACAAGGGTTAATCAAAAGCTTTGCACTTACATTGTAAATGTACTCTTAGACTAAAAAAAGAGGCCTTTTGCATTTCGAAAATGGCTTCTTGTACCTCTCTAAGGAGTTCTTTGGATTTCAACCGATAGAGCATGTGACTGATAAATTAAAATACCTGGGTGTCATATCAGGAAAGAGAATTCAGATTTCCTTGGCCCCACTCTTGTTATAAATGTTTACAAAACATTCAATGCTCATAGGATCCACCAACTTTCCTATGCCGAGGATTCTGCCCCCCTGATCCTTTGGGTGCTGGGTTTAATGTGAACTGGAGCAATGTTTCCTTGCAACAAATTTTGGAGTCTCTAGACAATCCAGTGCAGGTGCGTGGCAGTATGTTTTTTTTTTTTTCATATGTTGCAATTCTTTTCCTTCCCCTGACTCTTATTTATGAAAGGTTTGGCTCTTGATCTATGTATCCCATCTCAAATCTTGCTATTTCTTTCTTGTATCTGACTGAATCAAAGGAATTTATAATTAAACAACAAAAAATGCAATGCTCCTCAACTACTCAAAGACATTTTTTATCTAAAAGTACTGCAGAAAACCTTTCCATAGGTATGCAGTGCACTTAATTTATCTTGAATCATGCAAGTTTCGTTCAAACTGGACTACTATTGGATATCTGTCTGTGCATGATATCTAATGGAGGTGATTATCTGTGGCTGTTGTGGAATAGATGATCAATCATCATACATGTATCTTTCTTGCATCAATTTACCACAAGAAGGCATTTAAACCTGTATCAGGTCCAGATGAGAGCCGCTTTCAAGGTTAGTATCTTTTATATTATTTTGAACTTTCAACACACACGTCAATTTACATTTTTGGTTATCATAAATTTCTGATGTTGCCATCTTGTCATTCTATCATGTTACTATATCAATGGTAAAGACATTTCAACCTTCAGGTTGTTCTAAGTTTACTTTTTGGTCGATCAGATTAGGTATTCAATAAGTCTTTCAAGCATACTGAATGTTTATGTCTGATTTCACTTTTCATGCAACTGATGAAGGTTCCAGTCAAAGTGAATCATCAGATAACACTTTATATGTTTTGGATGAGTTACGAGGCCAAAAAAGTCATGAAAAAGGAAATGCTTCTCAAACCTCAACAATGCAAAGTATGTATATCCTCTTGTTATCACATTCATCCAATTTTGTGTGGTATTCATTCTGGATTATATGTTAGATGACTCTGTTAGTTAATGATTTCTGTTTATCTTCGTAAGTTAATGTCCTGGAAAGTAATTTAAGAATACAGAAACACTGGAAAAGTTGTGAGGGAGTTTACCTTCCATCTCTACCCTCTCAGGTTCATCAGACAAAGAGGACGAAACCGAAGAAGATGATGAGGATGAGGAGGATGACATTGATGAAGAAGAACTCATCAAACAAATGCTTGCTAAAGAAGAGCTAAAACTGTCTCAGCAGAACAACAGTGAAGATGAAGATGAAGATGCAGCAGACCATGCAGATCATGAGGATGATGACAAACAAAAAGAAGCTTCTTCGGTTGTGTCTGATTCAGACAATTTTTCAGAACCTAGTACATCATCAAACAATTTGATAAGAAGCTCAGTGGTCAATGTGCCAGCATCAACAGCCACTGCAACATCCACTACAACAACTAGTAACAAAGCACCATCAACAGAAGCTAGCAGCTATCCTGTGTCATCCAATGGGCGTTGCCCTTACTGTGACTCTTCAGATGTTAAATACATCATCATGGTGTCAGAAAACACCAAAGATACTGATCTACCTCAAAGTCTTCAACACTTGCTCAAAAGAAATCAGGCTTTTAAAATGGCTAAAGGTGAGGTAAAATGGGTGAGCACAAATAGTAAGGCATGGAAAATTTACTTTTTATTGCTCTATAATCAGTGTTCTCCTTTTCAGGTGGTAGCCAGTAAGAAGTACCACCAGTAGTACCTCTTATTGCTGCATAAATGGCTTCAAATTCTTGAAAATTCAACGGGTAGAGGAATAGCTCTACCAGTTTGAAAATAACACTGCAGAATCAAATGGTGTGAAATTGAAATAAAATTTATTTCCTTCCAAGAAAGGATAAAAGATTATTATTTGTGTTGTTTTAAAGCTATTTAAAGTACATGTCCTTAAAGTGTTACTCTCTGTCAGTCTGCATCATGTCACAGTTTATAACCACGCAAGAGGGATGGCACATGAAAGAGTCCTGAAGTAGTTCAGAAAGAATTATAGATTTTTAATTCTGGGAAGAGGGACTTCCCCACTTACATATAATCAATTGTTGAATTGATTATTTGGAATTATCATCTATTTTTTCACTACATCATGAAACAAAGTTTTGTGAAAGAAGACCCAGAGAAAAGTCACAGGCAGGGCAAACCAGCTTGCAATGATGGCTGGAGTTGGAAAACCAATGGCATAGTTTTAAGAGGATACAATTTTACTTGACACTATAAACAAAGCTATTTCATGAAAAACAATTCTCCAAAATGTCCTCTAACTCTGGTACATTTCAAAACATATGTCAGATTTTCAAATAATTGAACTTGAATTAACACTATTTCAAGAGTTGACCCCTACCATTGTATTTATTTTAAGCCCAAGACCAGACATTGCCACCAACACCCACAATTAAGATTACTGTGAATGCTCTCTTTACCCCACCCCCACCCCCACCCCCTCCCCCACATAAGTATCCAGAGCCTCCAAGGAGAGAAATGGTCTGAAAGAACACTTAGTAAAAAAATCACATGTGACTTGCTTTTCCTATGACTTGTGATATTCAGTAATGGGGGCCCCTAAATCACAATTGTCACTTGTTTTACAGTACCACCCAGCCCTAGGAAGAGGTCTACATAAATTTTTAAATAAAATTCATAAATTGTGTATGTTATTTTGCATCCTGAAATTGTGTATTTTCCAAAGTTCTGATTTTGGAATGATCCTGTCAGACTCCAATTTTTGACATTTCAACTATACAGCCTTTATTTGTAATAGACTCTGTTATTAAAAGCTAACCATACAATGTAACTCTAAATGACATCCACTTGTCAGGCTACATGGGGGCTTCAAAGCTCATGTTGGGTTTGGTAAAAAGTCTTTCCTAATCTTAGAGGACAAATGGTTAAGGCAATTTCACCCAACTATAAAGCTAAACAAAAGCAGGTACATCCTTTGTTAGTTGATGTTGCTCCAGCTCCTTGTTCATTTAATTTTGATGAACAAACTGGGAGTCTACTTGCTTGGTAGTCTTTTGCTGGGGTATCAGGAATGAAGCAAATTAATTAAAAGATTGACTTCAAAACAAAAAAGGAATGCCTTCATCATCCAAAGATCCTGAATGATGATGCATTTGGGCCAACAGGTTGATGAAGTAATAGCTGAATAATACTTGACTGGATTGCTTGAAATGAACTGGAGATGAATTATTGTTTTATTTCTGTGATATTTTGTACCTTTATCGAGTCTTATATCCACGCTTTTTTCCCCTTTGTTTTGATGAAGTTGATGCTGAATTTGATTTGGGACGAAGTTATACCCATAAACTAACTTGTTCTTTTGATCTCCTGCATGACATAAATTAGGTGAAAGTGAACCACCATCTTTTCAGTGCCAGAAATGTCAGTATGGCTTCAACCTGAACTGGTCCACTGCAAACCTTGAACTCATCTTTGGACTGCCACCTACTACATCTTCATCCGCCACAGCCACGACAGCTAAACCTACCTCAAACAAATCCACCAAACAAACCGCTGTACCCTTCAAACAACCTCCTAGATACCCATCCTACCCTCCTCCCATGAGCCTTCCTCCAACAAGGTACCCACCACCTATTGGGATTCCTCCACCAGTTCCTTACCATGGGTGAGTGAAAGATGATTCTTATCAACATTTCGATCTGTGATGTTTTTTCAATGCAGATCTTCTTTTTGACTTTGCTGTTCTTTTTTCCTTCTCAGCTACACACCAGCATATCCCAGTTATTATGGATCGTACTATCCCCAACCTTCCATTCCGCCACCACCAGTTGGAACCTATCCTTTTTCCCCACCAGCTGCACCACAGTCAGCAATCCCCCCTCCTGGTATTTCACCCCTTGGGATATTTCCACCTGGTGTTCCACCCCCAGGGGTTCTGCCTCCTGGAATTCTTCCCCCTGGGATACCACCTCCAAGTTTACCACTCCCTGGGGTGCTTCGTGCTATTCCACCCCCTGGAGTTCCCCCTCCAGGTTATCCCACACCAGCCATTACTCCAGTCCCCTCTGCAGGTGCATGGGGAAATTACCCTTACCATACTCCCTCCCGTTACCCACCTCCCCCATCTTCAAGGTATGGTCCACTTCCTGCGGCAAGACCTCATCATTCAGCACCAACGCAAGCCACACCTCCAGTGCCTTGGCCGCAGCTTCCAGTGACTGCAGCAACATCAGCCACATCAGTTCCAGCTCAACAGGATCCGAGTTCCGAGCAGGATACTGCAGAGGGTAATAGTAAAGTAGCGGCTGCCCGATTTGAGATGGTTTTGAACCAGATTGACCGAGCAAAAGCCCGTGTTCGTCATGAGAAAGAACACCAGAAGAAAGAGATCCAGAAGGAACATCTAACAGTCAGTGAGCAGTATATAGCAGAGCCTAATGCACTCAGCGATGAAGGACAACAGATGGTCGATTATGATGAAAAGCCTCCTGGTGAAGAAGACGCAGGTAACAAATGTCACAATTATTCAATCTCAACGAGGAAATTAAATTTTGGTGCAAATTCTGTCTGTGTCGTTTTATGGGAGTACTTAAAAATAGATAGCTAATCACTTAATGGTTTCGGAAATTAAACCTTTTAGTGATACTTATTCATCTCGGCGCGCTGATGCCTTGTCCTTCGTTTAACGTCCCTGGTTCTTTCTCTTCTTTCCTTTGTAATAGATTTTGAATCTAATGTCATCATTACTGCGTCTGAAGACAAAAACTTGTTTGGTCATGAAGAAGTAGACACCCCTACCTCTGAACAGTCCGTGGTGGCGTCACAAGAGATCTTAAGTGATAGCGTAGAATCAGTAATTGTAAGACAGCAAGATGACCAAGATAATGGCCAGTTGTTGGAGAGTAGCGAGAATGAACACAACTCTACCAGCGATATCAACAATCATGATGCTGATAGCGTTTTGTCAGAAACGATGAAAGACCCTAAAGTAACAGTTTCCACCGAAGGTGTACGTTCTGTACTCTCCGAAAAGGAGGATGGGTCACTCGGTATGCAACCCGCTCGAAGCAAACGTACCCGGCAATCTCGGAGGTCCATAAGACCCGAACCAGCTACTTCAACAGAGGATACCGATTCTACAGTAACCGAGGAAGAAACTCCAGCAGTTACTGGAAGGGCGAGAAGGTCCCGAATGAGTGGAGCACCAAGCACAATAGCCGAGAACCTGGACATTCAAGATGTTCAAGACAGAGAGTCTAGAGGAGGAATGGATGTGGGCGACATTGGTAAGGCTGAATCGTCAGATATATTGAGTCAGGGCAGTGCTGCTCCGGAGACCGGAAGTGACTCCCAGGAAGGGCTTAGTGAAAGTTTGGTTTCTTCTTCAGAGACAGAGACTGCCCCGGCAGGTCCACGGCAAGGGAAAGTGGGACGGGGAAGAAAACGAAAAGAGGAAAGCACTGAAATGGAAGGAGTGGTCCCTCGGCCACCAACGAGGAAGACGCGAAGGGAAGCAGCAGAGACGGAAGGTTCAGTGTTCACGGAAAGGGTCAGTGAAGGAAGCAAGAATGTAGAGTACGAGAACATTTCCATGGAGACTCCTGTTGTCATTAGCCAGGAGGAGGGGAAAAAAGTGGTTTCTGAAAGTCCTAAAATAGAAACCTCACCTGAAATAGAAGGAAACGGGACGTCTGGTATACTCACCGACAGACGACAAACACGGAAATCTGCGCAAAAATCACAAGAACCAGAGGTACCACAGGGAAGCATAACATCTCGTCAAGTAGAAGCATCTTCCAATATAGCGGAAGAGGATGAAGCAATGGACGTTGGCAGCAACCGAAGAAGTCGTAGATCAGCCCCAAGAAATATCTCACAGCGAACTAATAAACCTTCCGTCAAGAGACAAACACGTACCTCTTTGCAATTAACCTCAAAAGACTCTGACTTGGCGGATACCGAGCATGTTGTCTTCAATGATAAAGCGTCAGAACGTGACAGTCGAGGAGACGATGAACCACCCGCGAACGAGCAGTCATCGGCTGAACAGAAAAACGTCGTAGCAGATAGCTCCCGTGAAGACGAAGGGACGAAATTTTCGGTATCAACCGAAGATGCTTTGGTTAATACTGTTATAGACATTCTCTCGTCTCGGGAATCCGATAGTTTGACAACTGAGGAAGTCTCTGGTAGGTTTCAAACAAAATCTCACGACACTCCTGTGGTACCTAAGGTTAAAACACCTAACTCTGATACGTCTAACGGCGAAGAAGCTGAAAAGACACCTAAAACTCGAAAATCACGGAAATCTTTGGATGTAAAAGAAGTTCAGTTGTCCCCTGATCCCGTCACGGCGGCGGGCACACTTTCTTCTCGTCGGTCACAGAGAAAGAAATCCACGCCTTCACTTCCAAAGGCTACTACACTTTTGCAGGACTCTGCGAAAAATTTTGAAGACGAGGAACACATTGAAGATGAAGAATCTTTAGCGTCCCCTAAAAAGGTTTCTAGAAAAACTGCCCCTATGAAATCAACAGAGACTGTTACTAAAAGAGTTACAAGAAGTCGACAGAAAAAGTGATTGAACCTGGAAGCGCCTTAAGGCTCGTTGTTTCTAGTGTTGTTGTTGTTGTCTTTTTTCTTTTTTGAATAATTTCTGGGAGTTTTCAATCATTACGTAAACCCGTTCTGAAGATACAAATAGTTAAGAAACAGGCTTCAGTTCCACTCTTCAATTCGCCAGAAAAGGTTGTTCTTCGAGAATTGCATGAAATCATGAAATGCTGATTTACTGCTCTTTGTTTCGGTGATGAAAACAGATGTGGCCTGTGACTTACTGGTTGCAAACCTTTGGACAAGAACTCCATTTAAATATACATAAGTAGAGCAAGGTAATTTAAACAAGGGTATTCTCCTTGCAAGAACACAAGTGACAGAACATAAGAAAAACAGGGTATGAGTATTGTCTATTATTGAATTTTCAACTCCGAATATTACATTTCTGGCGTTCTGATTCGAACTCCGATTATCAGCTCATATTCCGAGTCACCTTACTTGGAAATGCTCTGCGTTAACTGTTGCGGAGCTGAAAAAGCCTCACCTATCCAAAATTTCAGGATGTAATGAAATTTGATTAGACAATTATTCCATTCGTTCTTGTTGGATACGAGATTGGTCATAACAATCTCTTGTCCAACGCGCGCTCGTGGAATACAGTTAAGTAAAAGGTTATTTTATGAAAGCAGAAGAGACAGAACTCATATTCTGTGTACGCGATAACAGAATAATTCACCTTTGGGTTAACCGCGCAGTTAGGAGGTAATTAACAAGCTTAATTTGTCTTTTGTGACCAAACTTTCAATAGAGAGATTGTTGTAATTGTAAATACCAGTTGTGATATGTATTATCAGGATTCTTCGCGCAGCAATTTTTAACGAGTAAAAGTGAATTCAGTTTTTTCTTTGTTATTTGTGCGGTTAGTTATCCCTGGTCTTTCGTATTTAAAGCCTGGACGTAAGTGCCTCTAAGTTATGAACGGCCGCACTGTACCATTTACATGGATGGAATTTTCTCTAGAAATGTCTTTCCGTGGTGGTGGGTGAGAAGCGTTACCAAAAGAAACTACCATCGTCTGTCGGTAAGCTCTCAATTTAAGGTTTAAAAAATTCCGGCTGTAAACCATTACCCTTTAACTTGTTGCTATCTACATAGCGAACTAACGCTAGTATTTTTGACAGGGCGGGTTTGATAGTTTCTAGAAAGGCGCACTTGTGGGTGTAGTGCTTTTTTCTCACATTTTTGCGGATTTGGCAGGTTTCTTGAATAAAGAGCCTTGGTTAAATTTTATCCGTAAAACGCTGCTTGCCTCCCCCTTCCCTCCTCCCCTCCTCCCCTCCTCCCCTCTCCTCTTTGCCAAGACAATTCAAGAATAGCTGTTCATCATATATTTTATTTTTTGGTATCAGACGTTGATCTCACTTCTTTTTCATTTTCTTACGCACTTTGCTGCTTGTCGCAATATCACGGTGAAACTCTCGTGACTTTTTTGTGTATGAATACGACCTTTATGGTTCATTCAACCCTCGTCATCACGGGAAGACGTCAAATTGGAAGAGCAGATCGATTCTTTATAAAATGTGTTCGTTTGACGTGACCATTGCAGAGGGACACGAGATAAGGGACAGACATCGGCACAGCAATGGACAGAAAGACCACGAGAACAATGGCCAACAAGGTAGGAACTTTTGCCTGTATTTTTAGGTCGTCCATTAATAAAAAGGCTTCCAGAGGAAGTTTTGAGTTCTACGACCCATGCAATCAAAACAGAGGTATGATAATCCTATTGTTTTATGTCAAACATCCGCTCATATGCATTGAGCAGCGAAATCAGTTTTTGCGATTTACGGTGGACTCAACGGGAAGGAGTGTTTTCAAGGAACTAGCGGATATAGAAGCTCCCGTTGATGGGAACCGGTTATATTAGCTAAAAATGAACACGTATGGTCAGAAAAGCCGGAGAATTGACAAATGAAAACAACGGTGCTACAGTTTATGTTGTGAGCTCCATGACCTCCCACAATGTTTTGTCTTCAGTGCTCTCGCTATGTGACAATCATGAATTAATGTAAAGTTCTCATTAGCCAGTTCCTTTTAAATTATGATATGTCAGATATCCAGCCCACTTCCGAAGTCGAAGAGAAATATGTGATATTCACCCTGAACAAACAAATCAGTGTTCACTTTATTCGTTGACTAATACTTGATACTGATGAATATCAGTATTATTTGCTTGTGATGGGAGGAAGGCGCTGTGAGGGCCTCTCTGGTGTCACCAAATGATCCATCAGTAGAGCTGCAGTTTGTGTCGACTTGTTGTACCGTTGTATGGTTGGTGCATTATCTGTTTGCACCGTACCAGTCCCCTGTGTAGAGTCCCATGCTGTCATTTCTGATGAACTTGGGTCAACCACGTGATTAATGGCGTTCCTTTACCAAAGGGTGGAGAATAAATAATGAAAATTAGGTTCAGATGCTAGGATTTTCAAAGAAAATAATTGGCAGAAATGACAGGAATACCTCCAAGGAGATAAACAATCGAGAGTGACTCGACAAAAAAAAAAACTCAAAAAAAAACTGGCTTCTTGATGAAGTCTACGTCAGGGCCATAAAGTGGACGAGAGTTTAGTTAGTCTATTTCGGGTCAAAGTTTCCTTTCCCAACCCCCACCCCCACCGTCTGGCCCAAAACCTCGGCAAGGGGTAGAAACTAAACCTCTTGACCTAATGTCATGCGGGCTCACCATTGAGCCATCGAGTCTCAGTGCACCTGATTGACAGGTTTCTAATCTGGACTAACCTGTTTGGTCGAGTTCTAATTCTTTGACGCCAGTAGTAGAGAGCAATTAGGGAAAGAACAACCAACCAGACGATGAATAAAACTACAATTGTGATACACAGGGCCACCAATGTTTTGCAGTCTGATTCTGTCGAACGCGTCATATCTAGGTAAAGTAAACCCAGAAAGATTATCTGTTCGTTAATTTCAGAACGCAATATGGGTAGAGTGCTGTAAACAAAACGGACTGTTGAAAAGGGGAGCACGAGCCTTTCTCTCCTCTGTTTTTTTTGCTTCCTTTTGTTTATTCTTATTTTTGTAAAACTGAATTTGCAGGCCTAGTAGATCAACTAGCCTTCCGTCAAGTCGAGAATCCAAAGAAATGGAGAAAAAACAGCCTCCTGCCATTATGCATTCTTAGTAAAGAAGTCGAGGAATCAATCTTGCAATAGATTAACAAACGTATTTTATACCCACCTTAAGTTATTGATGTCTGGCTTATATTAAGTCAGTGACGAGTCTCCACAAATACCAGCTACAAATTGTCCAATCACATTCTCTTGAAACAAAATGAAAGAATTTCACTCAACCGACTACTAAAACCGCGTGGAGTGCCGCTTTTTAGCCTGGTACCCCTTTCAATACATTAAGTAAGGTTTCAAACGACAGAAAATTAATTCCACCAGTTAATAAATTCCTTTGTAAATTAAAAAAAGGGTATTGGAAAAATAAAAAGCTAATTCACACTTCATCAAGTGCCTTTAATATTGGTTTTCAAAGTCAGTCATAACCACGAACCGCAGCATAATTACATCTCCATGCCATCGAACAAAAAGGTTGTCAATTTTCTTAATCCTTTGAGAAGCTCCATAACTTTTCAATTTATTGCTTTTACTGTGACCATGTCAGGTATCTTTACTTTAACTCGACTTTGCAGTTATTTCCCAAGAGATTATTAAGACTTATTTCACCTCACTTTGCAATATTTCAGGAGTGAAGCCCATTATTGTAAGAATATTTCAAGAACCTAACACTCCAGTTTGATTAGTTACTTAAAGGTTATTGAGCTTTGCTTAAATAGACATCTTATTTTTACAATTACAACCCAAGTGTTCACACAATGTCCCAGCGTCTAATTTAACAACTTTCACTCCAATGCTTTCAAAATTTGGGTTTGGCGAACGGCAAAATCCGAAACTTGCCGAGAAGCCGAGACTCCTGTAGCTTTTTAATGAATTATGGAAAGGATGTAACATGGACTGGACCGATGGACCCTCGGACGGTCGGCTCTTTCATGGCCTATCCTGACCCTTTTTAAGGTCACGCGCTCCCATCACCTCTTCCGGTTGAGTTTCGACCACCGGAGCTGATCCAGAGTTCACCCTCTCTAGCTGACACAAAATTGATCGTCTCGTTCCCTTGTGAATGTTTTGGTGCTGACGAATGAAATGTGTTATAGGTGATGTGAGTTGGAAAAAAAACAAAAATTACACTGACGTAAGTGTCTTTTGCCTTTATTCTTTGATATCAGTACAGTTTATGGTTATTTGATGAAATCGCCTAGAACTACAAGCGTCCGGCATCTCCCTGTAGCTTCCTGTGAACTATCAATTGCACAGTACGTGACTTATGATCAATTTTCTGCATGGTTGTCCCACCCTATGGTACGAGCGAATGAAAAGGAAAATTGTTTTTGTTGCCGGTAAGGTCTCAGTAAATTACGTAGCAGGGAAAAAGTAATCTCTATCATGTAGGCATGGAAAGGTATGGAAGCTAACTTTTGCCTCTTCCATTGGGTACACAATGTGCTTTTTTTAAGAGCGTCGAATTTTAGAGCCGAGGTTGAACCTTCTAATTTTTGTTATTTTTTTCATCTCTCTTTTGTGTTATGCCGCTTTTTGTGAGCCTGGAAAAGTTCTCAAAATGTTCTTCGGGTTACGTGCTTAATTATTTACATAAACTACAGCTTAAGGCGAACGTGGCCAGGAAAACTATCATGTTGTGTTTTGTTATGTAAGCCTCTTTGGTGCACAAGGTCAAAGTACCTGTCACATGATTTAACTTGATGTCTGCTAAATTTGACTTTACATGAAAGGTTCGAAACGAATCAAGGTTCTTAACTTGCTCTTATTCCTCAAATACAATTTTCAAACCAGACCACGGTCGAACATCGAATAATAATGTGACAAGGATTAATTATTGTGTAAACATTGATGAGACTCCTACTGATGAAACTCCCTGTGTGAGCAATGTGCCGTTTTGATTTCATTCCCACGATCTCAGCGGAACGCTTGCATGTGACCCGGATAAGATTCTGAAAACCTGTCACCACTTCCTTCCTCGTTATAATGTTGTACTTTGGCTTAGCTCTCAAGTGTTAAAGTGAGAAAATTTCCTCTCCTATCAGAGGATCAGAAAGGAGGTGTTGAGTGCATTTAATTTAACTCAGTCCCCTCCTACAAAGTGCATTTAAAAAATATTCAGGATAAAATTAGATGCGTCCTATTTCAACAAAAGCAAAGAGTTCAGTAAAAGTGAGGATATTTGTTACACAATTATTCCTACTAACTTACGCAAACAAACATTTCTGTGCTTGAATTGTTTTTTCCTTTTTTCCGGAGAGGCGCTCGCCATGTACTCTTGCAATTTTTGTAATTAGTCATGCCTATACCAATTCATGACAGCATTTTGGACATGAGAAGCTTCCCTGACATTTTGTCATGTTCATTTTCCAGTTCATCCGGAGAAAGTACTACTTTATTTTCAACTTTAATCGTTTAAATCACTTAACTGTCACCTCAGTTAGTTCAACAGGGTGCTTAAAATGTCTACGAAAGGAAAATAGCTGAATTCCTCTTCTTAATCGAGTTGTAATGCGGTGTATTCTTCCTCTTGGTGTGTGATGCGCATGTTCTCCTCGGCAGAAAAGCAGATAAGCATTCGCCTCTCTTTATAGAGCGCCCAACGCGCTCATAGGATTTCGTCGCTAATAAAGATAAATCTCGACCATCCTAACGAACTTTTGACCAAGCTCGTCGGCTGTATGAACAAATCCGAGACTTTTAGATTTTGAAAAAATATACCAGACATCATTTTAGATGAATATATAACTAAATGCACCATTAACGAGACTTGGAGACTCATTGCTAAAGGTAGCAAGATTTCGAGAGAGATTTTTAACTTTCATTCACCATCCCTAAGTTTCCGAGAAAAGTAAGCTGATATTTAAGAAAAAAGGTCATCTTCAGTTTGTCCATCGTCAATGAGAACCCTGTTAGCCTTATACTCTCCATCACTTGTCCCCGTAGTCTAGCTGTCGCTAGCCATGCGATTACTTTCGTGAACAATCGCCTCTCTCCATTATAATCGCAACCTGCCATCAAGTTCTGATCGCCAGTGATCGGTTACGATCGACTTCGGTCGTGAATACCCATTCGGGCGTGAACAACGACAATCGGTATTTTCTCTGACGAGTATGGTCGTAACATTCATTACTATTCGTTCGAAAGTCGTCGTAATGAAAATCTTAACACAAATATGATGGACTCTATAAAATAACCTGGTTTTTTCTCTTCTTCCTTCGTGATTGTTATTCATGATCTTGTGCTGAATCTCCCGGACAGTTGTCGGCCATGTCCTGATCATCTGAAAAGAAAACAAAATTATCCTTACTTTAGTATTGAAAGATTGCAGCTGCATTTTTGCTTTAAAATTAAAAAGAACATAATGTTTGTCTTAACCTCTGAGATGGTTCTGCCACAAAATCTTTTTGTTCACCTTCACTTCGCGAAACTGTAACACATCATGGTGGACCAGCACAGCACAACAGAATGACCTTCACCAAGCTAAATCCATCCCCCTCCCCCCCCCCCCCCCCCATACACATGCTAGACTAAAATACACTGTTCCTACCCAATCCCCATAAAGATGCCAAATGATGCAAAGGCTTGTGTGGGAAATGCAAGATGAAGCCATCCCCTTCAGATCTCTTGGAACAACCCTCCCCACTTGCCCCACCCCTCCCCCCGTTTCAAATCTCCTATGATTGGTTGTTCTACTTACCATCATACTTGGTCCCACACCAAATACAGTATTGATGGGTTCTTCTCAAGTACATTGTTAGGTGCATGAGCTTCTCTGATGGCTGTTGTCAAGCATGCAAGAAAATATCACAGTGTTGGAACTATGCAGGCATAAATTACTGGGCTACATATAAGCTGCTAACATACTGTATGCTCACGGAAAAACAAATCACTATGATGGCCCTAATAACTGCTTACTGTTTGTTGGAGTATCAAAATGAGCTTTTTCAACCTAAACCCTATGTTACAACCACCTTCACAACCACATAACCTGGTTTAATTCTTTAACATGCAAACAACACTCACCAGATATAAAAGGAACTAAGGAACTTTTCTCAGAGTCAGGAGTAGATTATTATAGAAGTTCTCATGGTAGTTTTGGCAAATGTGGTTGAAATTGTGAAGTTTCAGGAAAAAAATTATTCGAGAAATCTTACTAGATTGAAGAGCAAGCCCTTCCATGATTCTTCACTCCAACAACTCTGCGAACAATTTATTCACAGTACCATATTCCATTAAAAAGAGTTTATCATATCAATCTCCAATATTGAAATGTCCAAGGCCTTGACATACTTCTGTGTCCTGTTGCAAAAATATTGTATACCAATAACTAAAACTGACAATGAATGTGGAAGCATGCACCAAAGAAAGCTTTCTATATTTTCCTCCTGAGGGACAACTAACCTCCAACTCTTCCTCCTCTTCCTCATCATTTTCTTCTTCATCTTCTTCCTTATCCTCGTCATCTTCCTTTGTTTCCTCCTGTGGCCAAAACCACTTCTCGACACAAGGTAAGTCCTACAAGTTAGAGAAGTGATAGCAAAAAAATTATGATTCACCTATGCTTAGTTACCTTTCAAATCCACTTATTCAATTTCTAAATAAAAAAAAAGCATCAAAGAAAACACAAAATAATTAGAAAAAAGTGAACATTCAGTGATAAATCATAAATATAACACAATACTAATTTTCAAAACTATGCAAGTTGTAGAATAAAGGGGATAAGTTTCTAAAGAAACTGTGGTGCTGCGTCAGTGGGAGAGTATAACAGGGTAATTTACTGTTAACAACTGAGTTGAAAACTTAAATTGGCCACTGTAAAGAGATTAAAGGCTGACATTTCAAGCATTAGCCCTTCATCAGAGCAACTGAGCAATTACAAGTTGTAGATATTCCTTTAAAACACTTTTGATATGTTGGGCCTCTCTGTATCTGATGAGGCCATGTTTTAGCCCAGTATTAAACAAGAAAACAAAAACTTATATATAAGTGAGCTTCTAACATCCTTACAACTCCTCACCTTTGATTTGTCCAGCTGTTCACATGCTTTTTGGCTCTTATATAAATCACTTGATGTTTGCCTCTCAGCAAACCTGCCACTCATGTGTTTTCTGAAGTTGTCTCTCTGCTTCTCCTCAATCTTCACTCTTTTCTTTGCAGTTTCATGTTTCAATGCCTCTTTCACCTCTCTCT
Source organism: Pocillopora damicornis (assembly GCF_964200805.1). Classification (NCBI taxonomy): domain Eukaryota; kingdom Metazoa; phylum Cnidaria; class Anthozoa; order Scleractinia; family Pocilloporidae; genus Pocillopora; species Pocillopora damicornis. The sequence continues at coordinate 2,928,780 of NC_142676.1, forward strand.
GTCTTTTTAAGAGCATATCACGCCCAAGGCCTCCACGATCTATAAAAGATGGAATAACTGATCATTTTTTATTTCTTTGGTGTGGATTCGACTCTGATGTCTCATGGAGCCATGCCATCCAGGTTCAATCTAAGGCAAAGAAGTAAATAAAAGTACTCAAACCTGCTTTAACAGTCAATGGTATAGGTTCGGCTCTTCCAGTCCCTAAGATAGGAAATAATGAGAATTTTGTACAGTGATCATGATGGCAACTGCATTGCTTAATTTTATTGTAATATCTGAGTTATAACAAATTTTTTGCTTGATTCAAATTCTCAGTGCCGTAGTCCACCAAATTTCATACAGTGTAAGTGTACTGTGTCAAAAAGCATTGTGTCATTTTGCTTAATGTAAACTTACAAACAATTTAAAAGGGAGAAAGAACACTCATCTCAATAATGTGTTGTTGCCGAAAAAGTCATGATAATAATGTAAGTTTTTAATGGCTACTTGTTATGAAAAAGAAAGCAATTGCTCAGTTCATCTTGAGAGAAGATAGCTTGTTCATATTAAATATAATTTCATGACAAGATCATACCAGACTTGAATCAAAACATCTTTAATGTACACAAGGACTCCCCCAAGAGAGAGCCCTGAGAAAGGACTAAGGCTAGTCCACCACTGATCAGTCTTAACAAGACTATCCCAGTCTCCCTTGGGCTTCACCTCCCACATCCCTCCCTAATCACGCCTCCAAAGCAAGCTGAATCAAACTAAATTAAGACATTCTTGACCTTGCAGGTTCTTCACGTTACATTGATTTCTTATGATCAAGTGGGCAATAAGAAGCTTAACTATCAGACTACACCAATTACATGGTATGTATGTACACAGTACACTACAGCCAAAACATTGTTCAGCTCTTCAAACAAAATGATAACACCGAGTGACTAGAAAATTATTTTGATGGTCGCAATCAGAGCAAATCGAGTTCTGGTTGATCACAACAGTGGAATGAACAGCAAAATACAAAATACAAGTCGCTGTATTTCAGAGCCACAATAGGTAATGACATTTAAACTAATTGGCAGATTTGAAACATCAAGCAAACTCAGTGGATGACAGTTTCATCAGATTGTTTTAAAACTGCGTATTCATAACAACTTTAAACACTAAGGGTGCTAATAAGTCTGAATTTATATATTTTTGAATGAAGAACTACAACTTATAAACAGAGTCATGATCGTAACACGGAAGACATGTCCACAACATGCAACTTAAGTCTATCAGTACACAAGATTTAGCAGTAGAGATGTGTCCAGAATCCTAAGATGCTCATAAACAAAGCAAATATCAAATACACATTTTAGATTTGCATAAAACCTAGACATGCGATATCATTTACGCATGATTGATTACAAACATGAATATTTAATTGAACATCATAAAAGTTGACTTGCGTAACTTACAGCCTCCCAACTTCAAGCGAGTAAAAAAAGTGCTTTGATTCAAAATTGGAATTTACTTTGAAGAAACTTCCAATTTTTCCAACTTTACCTTTTCTCTTTTCTTCTTTTCTTCTTCATTTTTTGTTCTTTGCAGAGAGCAAATTGTCTCAGATCTGTTCATGTTTTGCTAGTTTACATTACATTTTATCACCAAAAAGCTTTGCCAACACTTCCTTTCTTCCTTAAATTCCTTGATTCCTCTCCACTGTAACTAAATTTGTTTACATTTGCCAGCACAATTAGAAATTGGGTGAACAGTGCTTTTCTCTTTAATTCCATTTATTTGATCTAAGATTTTAAAAACTCAAACTCTTGATGATTGACCTTATTCCCTTGAAGATTCAAGTCAGTTCAAGGTGTAAGGAGTCCACTCCACGTGTTATTTTATGTATACTAAGTAATGAACATGCACTTGCATGAAACTAAATATTCTGCAATCAAAAACTCAATTTTTTTTAGAGGTTTCCAACGAGTGTGGTCAATCGTAAATGAGAACTATACATTTTTCTTAGAAAAATTAAATTTTTTGCATCTAGTTTCTTATCAAAAGTTGGTTTCAAAAGACTGGTACATACAGTTCCACAAAAATAAAAATAAACAATAATAAGAAAACATATCTTAAGTCTTAAATAAAATTTTAACTGCTTGCTACATATCCAGCCCTTAAAATATCTCGTAGTTACAGGTACAATTATGTACTGAATACTTAAAAAATACCGAAAGATATAAAATCTCCTGAGATACCTTTCAGTTATACCTTAACTTTCGCTGCAAACTTTGTATCCCGAAAACTGTATGCCTTGCACATGGGTGCAATATTCCTGCAGGAAACTCTTTAACGTACCTTCTTTTCCCAAGCCCATTCCTTTTTTGAATCCCATTTTCTGTAGCATAGCGAATCCTTTATTACTGCTGTCTAAAGCATTTGCTAGACCCTGTTCACGATGTTCCATCTCCCTTTCTCTCATCGGTTTCATTTTGTTTCGCTGATTCAACTCCTTATGCTTCATCTCTCTCCTATACTTCTTTGCTATTTTGTCTGGAACTAAACCTGGATTGTTATCAGTCGTACTTAGCAAAAATTTGTCCGACATATAATCTTCCTCGTTTTCGTCCGCCATTTTGAAATTTTTTCGAGAATTGGTCCAGTCCTCCTCGTACGAGGAGTTGTTCTGGGCCAAATTTACCTAACAAGATGGTGTGACGCGTGACAAAAGCCTTTTTACTTACCTCTAACAAGGAATAAAAGCAATCAGGCGCATCTGTTGTTGATTTGCGTTTTCAAAATAGTACTAAAGCTCAAAACAAATCGCCAAAGTTGAAAAAATGAAATCTTTGATTAGTCAAGCTCAAAATCGTTCGATTCCTAGAGAACTGTTGCGTCATTCCCAAAAAGCGATATCATTGTATCGCAGATGCAAATTTTGGTTACAACCTCGACTTGGAATAAATTATCAATTCAACCCATGAATATCCGTGCAGCAAATGCTGCTTCACGACACTTGCAGGCTTGTTGTAATATTTTCGATCAGCTGTTTTGTTAGCATCGATCTTGCAACGCCAGGGTTGGTCGTTTGAAAGTGTGTTAACCCCATAGCGCGCGTCCGGCCGGCTCGGATATTGGGCAACTGGAAATTGATATCAATTGACTTTGTGGTGTGCGACCCTCAAAGCTTGTCAGTGTTGTGCAGGCCTGGTCGGATTGCGAGAATCAGCTGCATGATCTTTGCACAGAAATCTTTTGCAGCTTAATTTTACCGAGTTTTCCTCTGCATGGAAATTCTGAGGTAAGCGCTCTAGTAACCATCGCAGATTTCTCTTTGTTAGATACAATTTTAAATTAAATTCCCTCTGGGTTAATTGAAGAGCAGAACATGTGTTTGAATCCACAACGAATCAAGAGACTTTTGATCAGTGCTTACAACGTTTAGATGCGGCAATATTTTTATCTTCACGAATACCGTCTGTGCAATACGCTTCGCTCGCGCCTGAAGGGAAATTTTGACCAATTTTCGTTTGTGTTCATGAATGGAGGTATTGAAAAAAATTCCGCTCAAGGGATACCCCAGCCCATCTGTATTTAGCTCAACGAACTCCCTACGTGCGCGAAGTGATGTGAGCTTGCAAGTTGTCGGAAGTAGAGGTTTCCATCCATAAACAGAAGTCGAGATCGATTTGAGTCATCCAATTACGTCAATAAACTCGATTTCCCAAACTAAAGATTGCCGGGAAAATATTTCATTCGTTCAATGTGCCTGAATAAATACAGGCGAATAAAAACAGTGGAAATTACTGTAACGTGATGAAACATGGTAAACACTGAAAAATTGGGTTTTGTTATGGATTCCGCGAAGGTAAAGGTCGAGAGCCAATTTCTTAAAACACGGTTTGTAAAAAAGAATTAACGGAATGACACGATCAAAATTATTTTTTTGTCAATTTCCATGAGTTGATGGTCTTATTCCGTCAAGATTCTATTACAGTTTATCTATTTCTTTTAAATAATCACAGAAGCCAGTCTGAGTAGACTTGAAAGCATTTTCGATCCCAGGAAATGGCTCCTGAAATAAGATCAAAAGAAGCGAAGTTAAAACGACTCTCTGGGCAATCTCTCCGTCGGAGGAAAAAACAATTGCTTTTCACTGGATTGAGAGCAGAGAGAAACCTAAACGGTGAGTCACCTCAACTAATTTTTCATCTCTTGTAGAGAATAAATATTATGCACGACGAATGAAAACATTACGTGGATGGCATATACACTCCTGACTACACGCAGTGCTGAGTACAATTTAAAAGCTCATGATGTGATAAAACGATGTAGAAAGTTCTCAAATGACTTTGGATTATTCAAGCTGGTGTATTTTTTTTTAAGTCCAAGCGTAGAACGGATTTTATAAAATCTTTTTGGGTATTGTGCCACAAGGTTATTACCAAAGCGATGTAAAAATGTTTGTTGCATGATGATTGCACATAATTTGTGTTTGCCCAGATCTTACGGGACGAGTTTTTATTGTTATACTTGGATTGTACTGAAGTTATCTCGTATATGGCTCGAAAATAAACAGCTTTTACTCCCTCTCTGGTTAAAAGAAAACTTTACTTTGGGTCGAGGCTTTGTTTATGTTACATGGGAAAGATATGACTGAAAATTATTCACTGTATGTTCACCATGGGCACAACAACTGGAGTGCAAAATATTGCCAAGGATATGGTCATAGCCGTGAATTAAAGATATTCGTTTAATCGTTGTTCATCAGGAATAAGTTTTTTTGTTGTATCCATTAAAGGCACACCGTCCAGACTCGAAGGGCATTATCTTAAATTATTTAACCTTTCCACGCAACCTCAAAAAGCGACGTAAAGGCATCAACCTCGAAACCTTTGTCATTAATCGGTAAAACCCTATTAATGTCCTACTGTGTTCCCCAGGGAGCGGAAAATGTCGAGGGAAACGGGAAATGTTAGATCACGGATTCAGGAATAGTGTTTATACCGCGCTCTACTGTTAAGAAAGCTCTTGACAGTCTGCGTTTACATTGAAAACATACCCGATAAAAGTTGGAAATACTTTAGTCTTAAGCGTGAGTATTTTAGCTTATTAATGGTCTTCTAAATTGCACAATCGTTGCTGTGCAGGGATTTGTAAGATTACAGGTGTTTGTGAAAACCTATTTGGTATAAAATTCGCTATTTTTATGGCTAACTTTTCTTCAGAATTAGAGAGCCTTTGTTACGAGTCGGAGAAATCGATGGACGAATCAGAAAAAAAATCTTTGTTTTTATAAGATAAAAAGAAACAGACAAAACCTGTCAGCATTCACAACGTCATGCGAGTTGAGGCTCGAGAAGATTTGTTGATAGCTCTAATCTATACCCTGCGGATTATTTGTATTGTAAGAGAGAATAATATTATTAAAGGTCACATACCCTTCCTTCCCTAAACACCCACACTTTCTTAACGTCGTTAGAAACATCTTCGCGGGTTTTCTTTGTTCACAGCGTTTCCCTGAGGTTCAACACTTGGTTTCCATTCTGAATTCTCTGTAAACCCTTTTCGTGTTTTTTTTTCTTGTTTTTGTTTTTATCTAACACTGGATTCCATATTTCGCTTTTCCAGAGCCACCTCAGAACGCCTTCTTTAATTTAACGGCTGGGAGTAAAATCGTTAATGTATTTGTCATGTATGAAAGACATAAGGTAAAACCACTCGCGGAGTAAGAGATGTGACATTGTTTCCTACAATAACTTTAGACTGACCGGGCGCGACGTACTCGAAACAGATGTTGCGTGCGCAAAATGTGAGTTAAACTTCACATCAAACGCAAAATTCTATTCTTATGCGGTCAAAGATCGCGTCAACATTAAAAAGGAAAACCCTAGTGATTCTTGTTTCTTGAAAAAATTTGAGGTCGGTGTTTTTAAAGCTCGAAATGGCTGTCATTTCTTTTGAGAAGGCTTTTGATTGACCTGTCAGGTGCGGAGATATGAAATTGGCTTCGCTAACGCTGGAAATTTTTCTTTTTCTTATTGCCTTACTCAGACGAAAAAACATACCAGAGAATTCTTAGGCAGCGGCAACATTACGGATAATCTTTCGACAACATCCCACTTCGTTCCACGTTCTTTTCACGTGGAAAAACAGCAACGACAATTTGGCAGCGACCAGGAATGACGTTGAATTGTTTCACTCTTCACATTTCCAGTCACATTATCTTTCTGTTATCAATTGTTTGTTCTCAAACTATTTGATCGATGCCCTTTAAAACCGTGAACCTGTTAAAAAGGAATTTTATTGAAAAAAATTGTCAAAATAAACCGTCTCGTTCTGTTGTTAAAAATTCCAAGTGAAACCATACCGTCAGCGAGTGTTTCCTTACATAGAGTCACGTGGTTGTTATGTTACAGAGCGCAAGTTTATGTTCTTTACAATTTGTCTTTGTTTGAGATCGGAATTTCTGATTTTCCGCTTTGTCTGATTTTTGACATCCGTTATGTGTGGTACAAGGTCCAGAATCCAATTGAAAGTAGAAGAAAATACCTCTTTGGTAGGATTTGGTGTTAAAAGAAAGCAATATTCTGTTCTGTTGTCAGCCTTCCATTCAATATGAAATATTGTGCACGTGAAAAATCGCGGGAGGTACTCCTTTATTTTAACAGGGGGCTTTTTCAATGAGTCAAACAGACTCTTCAGCTTTGCTCAATTAAAACTTGTGAATTCTGTTCTGCAAATTCCTAAGTGATTTTAGATCAAAGTTCACAAGCTATGTGGGTAGCGTTTCCTCTTTGGCATATCCTGTTAAAAAACATTAGTACGATTCATGTTGGTTTAATATCATGCCGCAGCCCTTAGCGGTTGTTACTCAATCTTTACAACTGACCTCAGTGTCCATCAAAAACGTGATTGTGTTTGATTGGTCCGTGACGCCTTCCTTCTGTGACCTCGGCATTGACAGTCATTCGAATGACATCACGATCCCGGGCAAGTTTTTTAAAACTAAGTCTTCTGACGTAAGTAATCGTGACAGGCTGATTGTGCATGGGTCAAAGTGCTTTTCTTTCCTCAGCCAAACGTTTTTCTGAAAATTTTCATTTTGCGTCTGAGCACGTCATAACTTTCCGAAATCGGTGAATAAAGTCTAGTTGAAATTCAAGGATTAATATTTCATAGACCTAAAAACCAACTTGAAAATACTGCAATAAATTCGCATCATTTCAAGCGAGATAATCTGATTTTGTTCTTATTCTCAATCAAATTGTGACTGACTGCTCGAACTGGTTATTTCTGCTTATCTATGATAATTTTTTCCACTGTTAGATCTTACTTGCAGCATTAAATGTTGTGACACAGTGCGACTTTTTTGGTGCACAGATAACGTCAAGATTCGCAAAACATCTCGATTTTTCCTTAACAGTTACGAGATGACTGAAAAGAATGAATCGGGCATAAAGTTATATTTTAAATAAATTCCAGTTCTTACTGATTTCCTATACACTGACTGCATGGAACAGTCAATATTTGGTGACTATCAAAAAGAATGTCTCAAAATCGTTGCGAGCAGTCTCCGTAAATTTAACTGAGGCTGATAACATATTAAGTGGAAAATTATCACCTGTCTATACAGTTAGAATTCCACACCTTGGCACGTGGCAGGCAAGCGAAGGTGAAGGTTAAATAAAAAAAAAACAATACCAATATCCAACGTTCTCGAATCTTTGACATTCAGAGTTTTAAGAGCGAGAACTTTTTTGTTCTCGTCGCGGCCTTTTAAAGCGACTAAAAATAGTTTAAACTGAAACGGAAGTCCTTGACATAATCATAAAATTCAATATTCTCTATATGATCTGATGTGTGGGAAAGAGCATAAGCCAGGTTTGATCCCAAATGATAGCACGTACTCTGTGTGAAATGAGTTCCCGATAAAGACGAAATAAAAATGGCCGTGCGCAAGCTGGGTTAAGGTGGAAGTCTCGCCATTTTTTTTCTTTTCTTTTCTTTTTTTTTTTTTTTTTTTTTTTTTTTTTTTTTCATCTCTGTCGATTAAAATAAAAAATCGCTGTTGAAGAGGAAACGTCTTCAAAGATCTCTCGAATTATTTTGAATATTAGCACAGTGTTTTCAGCGCATAAACTAGGCCAACTTATCTCGTAAGAGATTTATTTTTCTCAATTAAGAAATGCATAAAATTTACATAATAAATAGGCTTTGATATCTTGAAATGTCTTACTTGTAGACTTACAAGAATTTCCTCCTACAAAACTGTATCTCCTGTTGTGTGCACAATTCCCTCGCGGCGCTTTTCGAAAATTAAACACAACGGCCGTTTTTTTAGGGCCTTTTTACACGGAGGTGGGGGACCACTGGTAGGTGAGGTAACCCGCCTAGCCGTGGTCGAAAAATAAAACGCGTCTACATACAATCTTACAACCCCGTTGTGCTGAGGCTGTTGTTGCGCTTCCAATTAGGGAGTTTGAGCAAAGGCATCCCATGCTCACGTCTCGAGAAAGACGAAAGATTAATTCCCGGATACGTATGTATATGTATTTATTCATGAAAGTGTCACGCGTTGTGTTACGCGGTGTTAGGTTACGCGAGGAACCGTTAACTTGGTACGTTATAAGGAATAGTTTGAAATATGGTCGATTTACAACGCTAAATATTTCGAAATGTGAACATTTTACACTCTTTGTGTGTCCGTTGCGGTTTCTGATGATTTCTGGCGTGAGACGGCTAAGAAATGTACAAAGTTTTAAAACATACGTGTTTCACTTTCGAGTTTTTTGCCATGAAAGCGTCCCCGGCTAGACGGGTCACCCCACCTTGGGACGTTTACATGGCAAATTGTCACCCCGGCTGACAGGGTTACTCAACCTGGCAGACCGGGCAACCCGCCTAGGCGGGTCACCCCACCTTTCATGTAAACGTGATCAAGATAAAATAAGAAATTATATGAACAAGCGGGTTACCCCACCTAGGCGGGTTACCTCACCTACCTGGGGTCCCCACCTCCATGTCAACATCCCTTAATGATGCCATATAAATAATTATGACGTCATGAAAATCATGAATACTAATTAAGAAATTAGTAGCTGAATTAGTCATATTCATTGTCGGGTCTTCCATAGATTGAATGGCTACGAATGCGAGTATCGCGATGAAACTCGATGGATGAGAGCTACTCTCTTTTTGCGAGAATTTAAGGACAATTTCGTCGTTTTTTCTACAAAATGCGCTCAAGCGTTGCTCCGTTAAATGAGGCGAATGAAGTCAAATGCAATTTGTCACCGATGGTGTCTACTGTAAAGAAAGGTTTGTATGTCCCACTTATTTTTTCATCGAAGTAGCCTTGGGGTGAGTTTTGTGACAGAAATATGTAATCTTGGATGCAACACTGATTTTTAGATGGTTTTCAATACACCAGTGAAGTAAATGTTCAAAACGATATCTTGAGATTGCTGAATGCTTGCGTCAGTAATTGATGAAACTGAAAGGTGGCTCATTTTCCTGCACATTTTTTCGTGTTTTGATTCGGCTGTTGAGCATTTCAAGCAAAGAGCAGAGGCCTTGAACGCGAGCAACACGAATTGATTCTTCGCTCCTTGAACACGCACGAGTTTCTCCCTCAAATTTTAAAATATCCATTTCCGAAAAAAGAGACTAGGTTCCAAACTCCGTAAAAATGTGTATTAAACACGAAGGCGCGCTATAAAAGGAGAGGTGCCTTGGGTACCTCTGGATCATTTGTCAATCAACCGTCGTGGCATACAGAACTTCAAAACAGCTTGAGCTGCAGTCAATGCAAGGCACTGACCAGAGGCGCATTTCTCGTTAAATTTCTACGTTTTCATCAAAATGGAAGAATTTGTTGAGGTTTGTATTACCTTCCTCCGAACGAAACCGTCTTAGTTTTTGGCGGTAAATTTGAAATTCGAAATGATTCGCTTCGCCATCGCTCAAAATTGCCATTGCGTAATTTCATGTCTGTTTCCAAATACTGGATGTAGATAACTGTAAGAATAAAAAGAAAAGATGAAGAAATGTTCAAGGCATTTCTTCAACAATGCGAAGGGGAAGTGCTGTCAACCCAGCGGAAGAAAAATAAAAGCAGAGCGACCGTTGCAGGCGAAGTTCTGGAGCGCGCGAGTGAACCGTCGCCGACCACCGATTCACTTCAACATGTGCAGGCGTCGATGTCGCCAAACGAATCATCTGTACGGGCTTCCTCCACAAATGGTACGATTTCTTTTTCTTTTTCTTTTTTTTAATCTAAGTATAATATGATTACAACAATACTGGATGATTCTTGACCTTTGGAACAATACATTAGAAAGGTAACTTAGGATTACAGTTCGACACTAACAATCACTGTGATAATGTATCACCAAGATTGAAACACTCGCGTAACACTATAATTTCTCAGAAGTAACTAATTGCAGAGTTTTTACAAACTAGGAAATACTAGTTAGAATATACTTGCAAACCACAGATTTTTTCGTATGATGCGACAGTTCATGTCTTAGACTGCTTCCTTTTGATGCCTTCATTTTCCGAAATGCAGCCTTGCGTGACACCTACAAAACGTTTTGCCCTGCCTAAGAATGTTTTGAAAGGAGTTATTTCTTTAGAACTACAGGTTGCATTTATTGCAATATTTTATACTACACCTTGGGTAAACTTGTCAATGAAACATGAAAAATGTACATAAAAATTGTCAATGTTAAATGAACCACAAGATTTGCATAAAAAAAACTCCGAAACATCGTAAATTTCCAAGCAATCTAACTAATTTCCAAAACATCTAACTAAAACTCTGCGAAAACGAACTAAAAGTACGCGAACAATGTTCACGTCAGTTCTCCAATGTCAAGGTTAGATTTCTTTGGTTAACGTGATTAACTAATTTGTGAAAGCACGCGCTCCGCACGTGAATACAAAAGGATTACGAAGCGGGGAGAGGAAGTGAAAACTGTCACTTGAAAGAGATTTTCTACTTAGTGTAGCATTAGTAGTAGATGAAACTGAAAGGTCGCGCACTTTCCTGTTGTTTTTCGTGTTTTGGTTCGACTATTGAGCATTTCAAACAAATAGCAAAGGACCTGAACGCAGGACACATGATTTGATTCTTCGCTCCTTGAACATGCGCAAGTTTTTCTCACTTACGTTACGAAACAAAATCAGCCATAAACTGGAAAATTTATCTGACGTTTCCTTCTCTTTCTAAAATAAAAACAGTTTCAACACTCTCACAGATTGTGAAATGGCATTACGCAAATTTGGTAAAGTTCAAAACTCAACCGAACCACTAGCCGTAGGCTAGAAATATTTGATTTGATTCAAGATTTAACTAAAAAAATAGAGTCTAAATTCCAAGGTCAGTTCAGCATATCAGTGAAGAACTTAAAAACATTTCCAAACTTTTCCGGCTTACTTGGTAAATTAGATGTCTAACAACCATAGTGCAGATAGTGTACCATAACCCATCGTCAAATGTAACGAAAAAAGTAACACGAAGTGGACCTTAAACGCTTAAATATGTCTGCGCAATGATTACGTGTTATGGTTGACCAAGCCTGGAGGGGTTAAAAGCTTTTTTTACGTTCAATTTAACGTTTTGTCGGAGGCTTTTTGTGTTAGGTTAGTATGACCTTGGAAAAGCGGACATTTCACTACGTCTTCTCTTGATAATCGGAGAGCCTTTGTAATAACTTTCCCCGCGTAATTGATAAATAATGCTTTACCCCTCACTCCGATTCCATAGTCAGTAGTCCGTACTCAACTCAACAGGCGGTTTATCAATGATATGCAGATTTTCATTCAAATCTAGTTCGTTCTGAATGTTTTCCGCGCTTAGCACGGACAAAAACATCTGACAGACGCCGCCCCCTGAAAATGATTAAGCGGCCGTTACCATGAAACACTCTTAATCTTGAGTACCATTTAGACACTAGCTGTGAAGTTTAAAAATAATTCTTAACTGAGATTAAATTTAAAATACTGGTAAGTGTCATTAATTCGTCTCAGTTAGATCAAGAATTAACACAGTTCAAAATCTTAATTCTCATTAATGCCATTCTTGACAGTCCTTGGATATTGATATCTGCAGGCCAAGGCCTTAGGAAATCTGTCGATTATCGATTTAATGAGAAACTAGCATTTCTAGAATCACGTTGGAACTCACTTCGTGGGATTTTTGGTGGATTCTCCATAACGATTCCCGTATATAAGTTGTGAGATGATTGTTCGCTTTTAGGAACGTTTTTAATGATTGTTTGCGTGACAAAAATAACGGTTGCGTCATCACGCAGGTCACACGTGGAAAGCCCGCTCTTTGTTGAAATGACCAATCAAAACTTTCCTCTTACTATTGCTGTCAATCATCTTCTGTTTTCACAACTTGTTTCGCCCTTTCCATGCAAATTTAGAACAATATCTGCTTCGGGGAAAAAATAATCTAAGCCTTTGTTCCGCAACAACAATCTGCCGAATACTGTCAGGACTAAGGATTATTTCGTGGAATAAATGCAAAGGATTTTTGAATCGGATTAACAGGGCAAAGTTTTGTAGGACTGATGATACGAGGCGTTGGAGCGTTGTGGCAAAGACAAGCTAAGAAATAGATTTGCTTTTGACAATGGATTTCCTGTAATCTCCCGAAGGCGTACTTTGTGAAAGAACCGGAATCTTTCATCGGGTAAATATTCTGGATTTGAAATTATAACTTTTCCTTTCTAAAGAAACCCTCAGATTAAGTTTAGCTGTGTGAAAAACATTAGATTTGCAATTTTCGTGTCGACGATTTTGCCTGCGTAATTTTAAATAGAAAATTTTAAAATGCCGGTTTCGTACTCTTTTCACCGAATTGAAACAAATTTTTGACCTAAAAACTTTAGTATGCTTGTAAAGGAAGGTTTTCTGCCTATAGGGGTAAGAATATAATTCCATACAGATTTGCTTCGGTGGGAAAACAGCCGTAATAAGTATTATATAATAGCATACATGTTTCTGAACAGGAATAGAGTGTAATGGATTAATTTTAGCATTTCAAATAGTGAACTTTGTACGTCGATTTGCGTGAGTAAGCTTCCTTTAAAGATCGAAAAACTTTCATGAGCTTTTTTAGTTTAAGTACTTTGAGCAAATATCCGAGTTGTTTTCATCTAGTTTTGATATCAGTCAAAAATATTCATTGGTAAGGTTTATTTTTTATCAGTCCAATTTATTCATCTGTTCAGTTTATATTTAACTCACCGTGAAAGACATGGAATGATCCAGAAACTTCACCACATGATCCTTGTTCTTAAGAAAATCGTTTTATATAATAAATATATATAAATTTTTTGTTTGAGCATTGCGTGCGTGCAAAATTAAGTTCAATTACCTTGGAAGCGCTTGTTGCAACTAATTGCATCTTAACACACCAACGAAATATCTTATCGCTTGTGTGGCAAACAAATCATGGGGTGTTTTCATAGTTTCGCGTCATAATCGAAAGGTCGGTTTTTGAAGTTTTTTTCGATGATATGTTGTGCATGTAAATGCCTGATGAAAGACCTTGTAGGGTCATGTAAGACCCGGCAGTTTTGTTTATGGAGTTTTATTTTGGTGATTTATTTTTCACAGGTACCCGTAATTAAGCATTTAAAGCATCTTAACTTAAGCTTCAAGAGTGGATTTTCTGGCCTACTGATGATTTCTGGAAATGTTCCTTTTAGCTTTTCAACTACTTTGATACAATTGTCACTCACAAAATTTACTATTCGCCTCAGAACGGTGATTTTTCATTTTTACTTTTATTGTTATCTCTCTCACAGGCTCCGTGCTGGTATCAGACAGGGGTTCCAAGATGTACCCAACCGGCTCAAAATCTGAGGACCGCAAGTCATTTCTAGATCCAGAAGAGAATGAATCAGTGGAAGTCGATTTTGACGATCCCTGGGTGAGAAGGGAAGATTATAAACCCAAGAAGTGTACTCACGTTCAAGGTACGCGTGGTGAAAAATTAAAATTAAAACAAGAAAGAAACAAAAATATTAGTCAGAAGTTTTTTTTCGGTTGTCACGAAACGGTGCGTGACAATTCGCGAGGAAAAAAACCCGAAAGACTTTCGAAGGAGACTGAGTGTTCGATCGCTGTTTCTTTGTAAAAAACCCTGCCATTCTGATTGAGTAGCAAGATTGAGAAGACATTTTTCAAGGAAAATAGTCTGATTCTCGTCAAGGAATCACGTTCGTTGTTGCAAAAACCCTGTTGCTAAACTACCCAATCTCTCCTGAAAATTGCAGGCGCAGTCACCACTTCGAGAAAGTTAAAATTGTTAATTATTTACAGCTCCTGTTTAAATGAAGTAATTTGTTGCAGTGCCTTATAATCAAAAAATTCGTCATGGAGTTTTGGTTTTCAGTTTTATAATCAATCTGGCTGAATTAGTTGGTCAAGGGAAACGGCTCTCAAAGCACTCTGCCCACCAGAGTTGACAAATTCTACGCCTAAGTCAACTCTAAGAATTTTGTGAATAAAACATGCGTCATAATTCACCGTTGTTTTGGTGCAAAAATATACTCCAGCCCTCCAATTATTACTAAAGTCCAATCAAAGGCTTTGAACTGCTCTCTCAAACAAACTTACGGCGCCACCTTGAAATGTAAAATGTGCAGAAAATATAAATGACCTTTAAAATTTGCTGATTGAAAAGGTCATAGACAGGCCTACACAGACTCCCCTGTGTGGTTTTACGTTTGCGACGCAAAGGCCTTTAATTAAAGCTTCGCTCTGACGAGTATGTCTTTGAGCGATTTACCTCTTTTGTATGATATAATCGGAGGCGTTTTGTAAATTGTTTTCAGCAGTGGCTGATTTTGGATGAGGTTCCATTCTTGAATCAGTATTTGTTTTAAATGTTTAACCCCTGGGTGGTATGCTGTCACAAAAGGCAATATTTTGCCTTTAGTTTTTTTGGTTTGTTTTTTAAGTGTCGACTGCCTTGACTAACGTTAGAAAATCTGACGGTAAAATGTAGACTTAAAATAGGTCACAAGCGAGTGTTGGACGAAGAAAAATGTCTCTCTTGAGTGTTTACTTCAATTGAGCTACAATGTTTTTGTTGGTGGGCCTAACCCTACAACTCCCATGAGTGACCAGGGCAGAATTTCTCCTCACTATATCAATACAATATCAAGTTGACAAATGATGAAAATAACGAAAAATGTTTATGAGGAGATTATTAGTTGATCCAATACTAAATTCTCTGAAGTGACATCATAACAATTATATGGCAGAAAGTAAGGAGAATTGGGAAGGGTCTACTTTTCTCACGTACCGCAAAGGTTCGCGTCAACCGAATCAGATGCACATGAATACTTTTAATTCTCTCTCTCTGTCTTTTACTCTCTGCAGATCTTCAGCGATACTCACCTGAACGTGCTGAAGACTCCCTTTCATCCGATACAGTGCTCCTTACGGACGATAAAGGATCTTACCTTACAGATGATCCCCCAGTAGAGGTTAAAAGCTACAAAAGACGTTTTTATATCCTGTTGTTATTCTCTGTGATAAGTTTTAGCCAGTACTGCGCGTGGAACACGTATGGGCCAATCGCTACTACCGCTAAAATGGTTTTCAATTGGACGAACACAGAAATCGCCTTCTTGGCTAGCATGGATCCTATCACCTATTTATGTTCAATGTTTTTTTTCTCCTGGTTGATGGATGAGAAAGGTAATTCTTCACCGATGATATAGGGTTTGGATGTTTTAGGGAGAAATAAAACGCCAATCGTATCTGGAATTTAAGGGGCTAAAGTTGTCACGCAGAGCTTATTTTGGAAAGATGGCCTAGCGTGACATCTCAAAGGATGATCCTCGTATGCGAACTGCAAACAAAATTATTATAGTAAATTCTATGATTATGCGGGGTTTGAACTTGTGCCTGGCAGCTTCTAAATGCACATGTTGGAAGCAAGGGCAGATAGATGTTAATGTACTCTTTGTAACCTATGAAGGTTATGAGGGGCAAGCCAAAGCGATTTCATATTGATTTCAGAGTGGGGAGGGTCACCTGCACACCTGGATCCCTCCCTTTCCGCCTGCCCTTGGTTTCTTACCCTTGAAAATATTGCTTCAACTGAGAGGTTTGGCTAAGCCAATGTGATAGGAAAACAGGAGAGTCGATAGGATACATGAATTGCCAATTGTGAATATCATAATATGATTTAACTTAATGATTCTTACTTTTGGAAGTTTTTACTTTCTATTAGGGATTTTTTGTTGGGTCCTTTAACCGAAACACTTGATAAACGGTTCGACTAAGCTCGCGTCTTTGTCAAACTTGAAAAAAATTTGGAGTTTTTGGGAATGTACCTAATCATCTTAACATCTGGGTGCTCAATGAGCAGTTAACGCTATCCAGCAGATACGTGTTAACAAAACTTACTGCACTATCTACCGGATAAAGATTTATCCAGCGCAAAGCGTTATCTGATTGATGTCAACAGCCACTGTTCCTTTTAATTGACAGGACTAAGACGGAGTGTTCTTATTTCTTGTGCGTTTATGTTCGTTGGAACAGCATTAAGATGTGTGACGTCAGATCCGTCCTACGCTATCTGGTAAGGTTTTTGACGGCAATATTCATGCTCCCTCTTTTCACAGCTTAAGGAGAAGAAGATAGTCTCCTTTAGTTTGGGAGTCGTGACCTAAATAATTTGTCACAAAATCGAAACTCGTGGAATTTTGGTCTTTTTTCATCCAGGATGATAATATTGTCAATAATTCTTCAAAAATAGTTTGTCACTAAACTTAAGTTACAAACAACCGGTATGCTGGAACCCTTTCGATGGGGATATAATTTTCTCCGATATCCGCATCTTCAATAAGGAGGAAGCAAAGAGCTGACAGTTAACCCTTTACACCTCAATTTTTCCATGACCTTATTGTTTAACATGGTAAACCGCTGATCTGAAGGCTCGACTCGAACTTACTTCGAACCTTTTCCAGATCAGCGAGTCATTCTTGGGCAAAACAATGTGATTCTCATAAGGCATTCCCCTTACCTTGGACGCTCGAAACATCATTTTTCACCCGCGGATACGCGAAGCACAGTTAGGAGTAAGGTGGGGATTCAATATGCGGATTAATATCAGCATCTGGGCAACTGCCCACCTACCCCTCCCCTAACCCAACAACAGTCAATTGATGACAAGTTAGGGTTGGATTAGGGGAGGGGTAGGTGGGCAGTTGCCCAGATACTGATATTGATCCCAATATGCAATTTGCGTGGCGTTAGCACAGCCTTTGGAGAGGGTCTGGGGAGAGAATGCATTTAAAGATGGCGGACCGGATGTTGACTTGAGGGGGATGGCTCAAGATGACGGCTCAATTTTGTTTCTTGGACTCACAAATCACTGGCTTGCGGCGCAAATACTGATTATTGTAATTATATTCTGCATATTATATCCACGAGTTAACCATAGTGCCACTTCGATTCAAATAACTTCTTTTTTATTACTATTATGCTAAGGTCTATGGGCGCCGGTCAACTGTTGAATGGTTTGGCGGGTCCTGTCACTCAAGCTGCGCCCACGCTCCTGTCATCAACTTGGTTCCCATCTGAGCAGCGGACTACTTCAACAGCGGTTGCGGCGTTGTGTGGGTCGCTAGGTGTTGCCATATCTTTTGTTATAGGCCCATTAGTTGTCACAGATGTTAAATATGAGTTGGATAGGTTAATACCGGATAGAGGCAACGTGTCGAAAAATCTCAGGTAATTAAAAAAGATATTTGTAAAAGAATAAAAAAAATTAGTTTTTTAAATGTAAGTAAGTGTCAACAACTGAGTTGGAAACGTTAATTGTCCACCGTAAAGAGTTTAAAGGCTCACGTTTCGAGCGTTAGCCCTTCGTCTATCGCTTGCAACGTCAGTCTTTAAGCTCTTTACGGTGGCCAATTTACGTTTTCAACTCAGTTGTTAACACTAAATTACCTGTTATACTATCCCACCGACGCAGTACCACAGTCTCTTTAGAAACTTACCCCCTTTAGTTTTTTAAAGCTTTCTTTGTAAGCCTTTATTGCGTATAGACTGATAGAGATAGCTTAGAATTTTTGGCCAATATTTTTTTATGTTTTGTAGGCATTTGTCCATTTGGTTTGTGCATCGAGTACCTAAAGGAGATTTCGCAATTAAACTAAAAATTCTCACTACATACATCTATTCACTCGCTTTTGATAAATAAAATTTCGTTTCCAAATTTCATAGCTCTAGAGCCATTCATCGATAGCTTTATGTTTAAAATTTATTAAGAAGTATTTTTTTGTGTTTAAAGAGACTTTAATATCTTTTTGTTGGTTTGATTTTTATAGTGATACTCTAGATTTGTACCTCAATGGAAACACTTTATATTCAGGTAAGAAACGAAACTGCTCAACGGCAAGACAGGATAGTTGTTATCAACAAAACATGAATCGGTTTTTTGCAAAGTTTTAAAAACTTTGTGTGAGCTACCTTGATTTTCAAGTTTAAAGTTAACAATCAGAAGATTTAAAGTAAAGAGAAATTAGATGCTTGTAATTCTCAGGGCTATGTAAACTATTCGACTTCATCGCCTGAAAGCCGAGAACTTGCACTAAGCAGTCGGAACGTCGCGATCCTAATTGGAAGTCATTACATCGAGTGACAAACGATAAAGCCTAATTACTCAAAGACAATAACTCTTTTTT
This sequence comes from Pocillopora damicornis, assembly GCF_964200805.1. NCBI lineage: Eukaryota > Metazoa > Cnidaria > Anthozoa > Scleractinia > Pocilloporidae > Pocillopora > Pocillopora damicornis. Next base: position 2,947,478 of record NC_142676.1, read on the forward strand.
TCATCCTTCTCAGTGGTAGCCCGAAGGAGCATTCTTTAAAGTAACTTTTTTTTTTATTTTTGTTGGCTTTTAGAATCTATATACCGAGATGCTATGTACTATTGGCCTTTGGACAATCTGAACATCAGCATTCAAAATGTCCAGTCCATCAGAAAAGACAGGAAGGAAAATAGCACCAATTTACGAAATCCTGACGATTATAGGAGAGTTACAATCAACAAAGGACTCAGGGAATTTAAAACGAACAAGGAGGGACTTTTATTCAATGAATGCACCACTGAACAAGGTGTCGTCAATCAGAGTTTAATGACTGACGGTAAAAGCGCTTGGGTAAATCTTGGCCCTTTTATAAACACTTGTGTGAGTGACCCGTCCCTGTGCCCGAATGGTTTTACCGTTGCGCTGTGGATGAAATATGAAATCTTGGACGCTAACGGTCTGCAGTATTTCATGGGGACCAGCGGAAACAGAGATGGTCTTAAAGGATTTTTAATTTATCAAGATTTTCCTTACGACAAGGAAGACCACTTGGCCATTAAAGTAGAAAACGGCACGGTGCTATGGAAACGAAGCTTCTCCGCGCCACGTAGCAATTGGACGCACGTGACGTTCACGTGGGACGAGCGTGAAGGACTTGTGATTTACTCGAATGGTTCTAATGTGGGTGGGGACCCAAAGGGGAAAACCACCAAACTCGAGAGGAGTTATTTCACGATGTTCACTCTCGGAAGACCAAATAATGTCTATGCTTTTTCAAAAGCTGCGTATGACGAGTTAGCAGTGTGGGAAAGAAAGCTTCATCCCAGGGAAATTGAAGCTATTTATCAACGAACCGCAGGCATCGGGATAACTCCCGATTTAGAAGAAGGTGTGTTTCGACTCTTATCAGCAGTTTTGACTCCAAGGGTCAAATTTGTCACTCTCCCCTCCAGCTCAGACACATGACCCTGTAAAATCATTAAGAGAGTTTTTTTGTTACATCAATATGATAAACTTCATCTGTCCAGTCTGTTAAGCTCCACGACCTGTTTTCTTGATTTAGTATTGGCATTGCACATGGTTACTTGTCAATCAGTTTTGGAAGTTTAAGAGGTTTATGAAACAGGCAAATTCGCTGATGCCTGTCAAAAGTTTGCCTTTGTTTCCAGAAGTTACCATTGCATATTACTGTGATGCATAGCAAAGAATTGTCTTGCATAGCAAGGAATTGTCTTGCATAGCAAGGAATTTTAAGCGGCCACGACTCGTGTTTTCGGCGCTAGTGCTGGACGGTGTCCTCGTCCATCTAAAACGTTTTAGTGCTGATCTCCTGTTCGTTAAAACCTCTTCCGCGTTGTTATCACAAAATGTATTTTGTCAGAAATGAACTGTAATGTTCTTGATATCCGACAGAAAAAAAGGAAAAACCGGCATTAGTTATAAAATTTGTTTCAATCCCGTATTTCTTTTCTACTACTTTTACCATTATTACAATTGTTGTGATCATCGTCATCGTTACTTTTATTTTGAAAACTTCTGCTACATGTTTGTTTAATTCCTTTGTTCCTTCTTGTTTTCAGCTAAACAGCGACTACTCAAGGACGGAAAAAAAGAAATAATGACGTTACTATATGTTGGTGAGTTAGCTTCAGTTTACAAAATCAGCGTTTATTATTTTTTATCAAGCCAGCCTGTACATTTGCTAATTTCATCATATTATTTTTTTCTTTTTACAGAATGTGGCGTTGTTATGTTTCTTTTCCTGTTAGTCTGTATGTACTTCCCAAACAAACCTCCTCTACCACCAAGTAAATCAGCGAGAAGAAAACGAGAAGACTTCTTCGCCGGCGCCAAACAAATATTTAAGTAAGATACCACCTTTTTCTTACTTTCCCGGTTCTTAACCCTTTGAGTCCCAAGAGTGATAATAATCTAATTTCTCCCAACAGTATGACCTGTGAATCGCTCTTTAAAATCACAAGATCAAAGGAAATGATCGCCAACAAAGGGACTCTTGATTAGTAAACAACTTCTCCTTGTCAGCACCTCAGAGAACAGTATTGAGAATTTGCATACTGATGTTAAACCCTACACTGCACTCTGTTTTCGTATTTACTCTATTCCACTTGTACTCCGCTCATAGCGGAGCTCGCAGAGCGTAGCCCCATAATTATACAAAATAGTAGTAACCCATCAAGCCGAGAAAATTTGGATGTACGACTGTACGACCGTACGACCGTACAAGGTGCTACTTTTAACATGCGTGGTCAACTGTACCGCTGTACCGCGGGCACGCCAACGCCACGGCTTAGTCCAGTGGTTAGTGCACTGGGCTCCGAGTCGGACGACCCGGGTTATAGTCCTGGCCGGGGCAGGGCGTTGCGCCCTTGAGACGTGAGGGAAAAAAAAAATGCGAGCTCCGCTTTTAGGCTTGGCTAAATCTGTATATTATTTTTTGTCTCCCTCTTCGTGCGAGCGTTAAGCCCCTCGTAGTCTTGCATATTGCAAGTTTGCATGTGCTCCATTCACTTAACTGGCCTGAAAATTCTACCTTTCACTATCTACATTTAGCTCTGTTGAGGATTGTTCGTCTAAGAGTTGATCATTTACTCGAGCATCCAGGAAGTAGTAAAGGAAAAACCAAATTCACTCAAAAGAGTCGTGGATATTCAACTAGCACTGAACATCGAAGGATAAAACTAATTATTTGCCTTATTTGTAACACAGGAACAAGCAGTTCTGGACTCTTGCGCTGGTTTACGGAGTCACAACTGGTAAGCACAAGCCCCAAGATTTACGTAATGCTGTGTCCTACTTAAATAGCGGATGAAATAAGAACTTGTCAAAAATTTCTCGTAGTGTTTTCTCACCAATTGGTAATATTTTACCAAGCTTGTCACTGAAATGGCGTGACAAGAAAACCTGCGCTTGGCTCTAAACTAACGCCATTTATATAATGGGTACTGGTTACACGTTTTTGTTACTCCATGCTGACCTAAACTAGTGAAATATGACTGTCTTCCAAGTTTTGTTTTATTTGAAAAATGAGTAACTAGCGATTTTCTCCATTTCTGAATTTTACGCCGCCAATGATTAGTATTTGATTTTGTGAGCTGTCTTTGCTTTCATATGTAGGTGTGTACAGTGGTTGGGGTGCCTCCTTAGCAGTTAATCTAGAGACCTTCTCCATCGGACAGGTGAGTTCATGTGGGTCAAACGATGTCCTGGGAGACAGAGCGTTTTGTGAGTCCATCTTCTAATCTCTGTAGCCAGTAGGTTTGTGTGCGCTTTGCTGCGGAGCTGTGAAAACGAGTGGCGAAGCCGGGAGAAACTCCCACTCGCTGTTTCGACTCTATCACAAAACTGATAGCTTAGCGGGCTATCAATCTACCCATCTTTAGCATGGTTAATTGTTTCGGAGCTAGCGAACAGAATGATACCGATTAGCGTTTATATTATTGATTAACAAGTCTAGTCAAGGACTCACACGGCAAACCCAGAGGTCTACACCGCCGGCGCCCACCCAGTTTCCTTTGGGTGAAGTGAGAAGGGGGCGTTGCTGGCCCCCTAAGGTGGAATTCCATTCCATAGTTGGTATCCATTGATTCTCCTGAATGGAGAGAGGCACTGAAAGAGAAAGTATGCCCAATGACCTTGACGAACGCGAAGTTCTTGATCAGCACGCCACACATCACACCAGTGTGTCTTTCTCATTTGATTTACAATTTTCTTATTTTATTTCAGAACGAGGCGGGTTGGATCGGTTTTTACGCCACATTAGCTGGTATCGGAGCAGGTTTAATCCTGGCAAGGTGCGCAGATCTGTTTGGCGGCAAAATGAAACTCCTTCTGCTCGTTCTGTTCTTCGGAGCCGCAGGTTGTTTCTTGTGGTTCTCGCTTCTTTGTCTAAGGATGATAGCATATGATGACGGTAAGAACGAAAACCTTAAAAGCATTGTCTGTAAAAAAAATGCAAATGTAATTATTTGGAATGAAGACTTTAATTTAGTTTTCACAAGGACAATGGTACAGTTGTAGTGCCTTGTCACTTCATCCTCTGTGACAAATGTTGTAACAGTTTTGTCTTTACTTTTTAACCGACGAGTGTTAACTGAACATCGATAGCGGATCACTAATAGAAATTGTTTAAAAAGAATACTCATCACAAGTCTGGCACTTTTGATATTTCAGCTGCCTTGTACAAATCCAGTATTTTAGGAGGATTTTTCGTCAGTGGTACTATTCCTCTGTTCTATGAGCTGACGGTAGAGTCCACTTACCCAGTAGCGGAAGGAATCACCACAGGAGCTTTGACTATCATTAATAACACTTTTACTGTTATCTTCCTGCTCGTCTTGATGGTGCCTAAAGTCGGTAAGTAAAAGTAAATTGAGGAAAATTTGTCTGGTATTAAATTGATCTTCACAAGTTAACTATATTTTAAGTAATTGCAAAAGAGAAAATCGCTAAAAAAAATCAGGCTTCGAGGGGAATTGAACACGTTCCCGCTGAATACCAGCTGGGCGTTACTACCAACTGAATTACAAAGCAACATGTTGGGAGCGAGGAAATATTACCACGTTTTCTGCCAGTGTCTTAATTTTTTCCTCACAATCTTACCCGTACTGTTTTGTCCCCTTTGTGATTGATACGGAACCCGTTTATTGCGATTTTCTTGGGTTTATTACTAATTCAGCGACACACATGGAAATATTCTGTAAACATTCTGACTTGGTCAATCGCTTGTCTTCCATCTTCAGGAACCGAATGGATGAACTGGTGCATGTTTGGAGCATGTGCGGGCTGTATTCCAATACTGCTGGGCTTCCAAGAAAACTACCGAAGGCTCAACCTAGACAAAGACAAAAAACCCTCAAAAGAACCCAAGAAAAAAAGAGAAGACAAGAACTTGAAGAGACCATCATCTTCTTTCGGTTCAATTATCTCATTTAAACATCATAATGTCGACGAACTAGTTAAGAAACTAGAAAATACCAGAGAATCCAACATATGATTTGTATTTATATCTTTAAAATGTGATTATATTTATTGACAAAATGAGGAGCCAGTGATCCAACTTGTTCCATTCTAATTTGAAATAGGTGAGTGATTCATTGCAGAGATATGACTTGCGTTTACAGATGCAAATAGGGAAACTTAGACGCCTTTGCATTAATGACCCGCGTACAAGACAACAACAAAAACAACAACAACAGTTCATAGCAAGCAGGTTGAAATATGGAAGAGTTCATCCATAAACGATAACACGAGATAGTCGTGATAGATAAAGCAAGCTTTTTTCTTTTTCAAACCCGAGTGAACACAATACCAACCAAAATGCAAAGTTATTAGTATGATTGGGCAGGGTTACTCACGAGGCTTAGTCACGGGACGTTCGTCAAGGTGCATATACACGGAATGATATCCTAAAAAGAAAAACTTAAGTCCTCCACAATTTTTTTTCTTTTTTTTGTAAGTAACCATATAGGACGTCCGTCGCGCTTACTCCCAACTTTCCGCACCGTACGCTATACAGTTCTTATGATGTTAGTTGGAGAATTTGGTATTGGATCAACTTAAACTTCCTAATTGATATTTTGCTTTATTCTTAGCACTTACCCGCTTAATATTGTATTAATATTGTAAGGAGAAATTCTGTCTTGGTCACTCATGGGAGTTAAAGGGTTAAGAGATTGTAAGTTTCTGGGAACCGGATTTCAATTTAAATTGTGGGTGTCTACTGCAGTGTCTTACATCTAACCATGGTCCTCCGTTTTAGGAGCTTGACTGATTAAATAATAATAACGACCGCCATAAGGAAAAAGGGTATTTAACAAGTATTAAGATGATGCCATTAAGGGAGAACTGACGCATGTTCAGAGCATGCGCGGGTTGCTTCAGCTGTCTTTTTCATTGAGGGCCTAACATTGATCCAATGGTTTTGACTGAGATAGATTAAAGGGGTGGTAAAGTGGTAAATTACAATAGTAATTCTTAATATTTGCCATTTGCCAAGAAAAAATCTTTTTTATCTGAAATATCGCTGGCGAACAGTTTCTAAATTTACTAAATACATCAATAAATTAATAAAAGTTTTATTAAATGGGGACAAAAAAAACTCAAAACAATCGCTTAAAAATTATCTTTAAATAAAGGACTTTGTACGAAAAAAGATTTAATAAAAAAATGGCCCAGAGTTGTTTCTGTCGCTTTCTTTCGTTGCCAGTAATTTTGTACACCGCTGAAAGAACAGATGCGCGGTGTAACGGCACTGGTAGAAGAATGTGTGTGTTATTACTTTCGGAAGTACAAAACAATTCCATTTATTTGACTCGCATTCCTTCGATTCCTGGTAATAAAATTAAACCTCCTCGCTACCAACCTGCGACTAGGCGATACTTACTCGCTACGTGCATCCTTTGCCTTGCCCAGTCCTTCCCTACCATCTCCAGTGAAATAGTAGTCCAGCAGTGTATAATCAGCAGAGAAACTCACCGTGAATCGAGGCAAGGTCCCAGCATGCATTGTACCCCCAAAATAAGCATACTCCTATAAGCAGTAGTGTAGAAGTCCTCTTTTGATTGCAAAGATCTTAAGTTGACTCTTCCTAACTACTCGCTAGTAATTTAGTACTTAAGAATATCACCTGGGATCGATTCAGTATTTCTCTGATGAAGTTTTCTCTCACCTCTTATAACCAACGGATCAGCAATAAATTTAAGAGGAGTTTAATTTCCTGACGACTCGACCGAACTTTTCTATTTACACGCCATTGCCAGTGGTTTCTAAGTAAAGTATTACGAACACAGAATGGAATGGCTAATTACAAAATTGGAAATAACATAGGAAATACTAATAACATAAGAAAGGGCGATTTACCTGACGATTTTAAAATACGGCATAAGAACTTTACCGCGATTGCATTTCAACTTGAGCTCACACCTTGTATTTGCATGATCTGCGCGAAAGTCAAACTTGTATGGATAGCCGCGCGGACTGGGGCTAAGAGGGAGATCGGTTTCTACATCTATCTTCTCTTCCTGTTAATATTAATCTCGATAATAAATAAATAAGTAATAAACGGGATGCAGCAGTGGACACTCCACGGGGTGGCTCTTCTTGTCTGCTGTTTCTAACTCGAATTGAAATTTGAAATGTTGATCTTTGTAGAGGAAGGAAAAGCGGAGGACCTAGGGAGAAACCCTCGAACCAACAACAAACTCAATCCACCTGGTCCAGAAATCGAACTCAGGCCACGATGGTAGGGGGCGAGCTTTATCACCACTGTGCCATTCCTGATCCCATAAATTAGGATTAAGAGAGGAAGTGCGAAAACACATCATCGTCCTAAATATCTCTCACCGACTATTTGAAAAAGCCTAAAATCCTCACTTTTCGAAGATGTGCTGACCACTATGTCTTTTTTATTCAGACTACGTCGTGAAGTACCGCGCTTAAAATATACCTTAGTAATCTCTACCATCGGGAAAGGACAGGGGCTTTAAACCCCACCCAGGGAGGAATCCTTTCCTCTAACAAGCACGACTTTGTTGGCGGTCAGCATTTCTGTACTGTTCAAAATCAGAAAACAAAACAAGTTTTGTGTTTGGTTACAGATAACCTGGAATGTTTTTACGGAGCTTCGGCACGATTAAAAAAAAAATTAAACTTGAATCAGATGTTTTCATTAGATATCTACATCCTGAAAGATATGAAGCGTTCCGCACTTCAGGTGTCACTTGAAGTGCATCTGTTGTTTTGAATGCCCCCTTGCAGATCTGCCCAGACTTTCGTCGTTTACTGGATTTTCTCGCTTCATTTGTAAGTTCTAAGTCTTCAGTTGTAAATTGCAACACAGCAAGTACATTTAAGAGTAGAACTAACAGTTTCTACGAATTTTAATCTCAGCGCAATTGGCCTTGTTGAGAGAATGATGAATTCCGCGAGCATTTCGATGAAAACCCGAGGTTTCAGTTTTAAGTGGCTTGTCATCGCTGCCGCTTTGCTCCTTAGTACTTGGTGCAGTCGATGTACATTGGGAGCACCACTTCCATTGGCTGACTCGAGTAAACCCTCCAAAGAAGTCGTTGATTCAGTCACATACGAAACAGCTCTGGTAAGATAATATTAGGATATTTTTAAGAAACCACAACGGCGACGCCAACGAGGACGTGGTAAAACAAAAGATTTAGTGGGGAGAAAAATAGCTCAGCACGTGCGTTTTAAAACTTTTTACATTTCTTAGCCGTCCTTTGCAAAACAGCAATGTGAAATAGTCAAAATTTGCGTAGTCTGGGGACAGATGGGCAGACGGCAGATTATTTAATTTTCCATTTGGAACCCTAAGCTGTTCAGATACGTTTACTAAAGTTGAGGTGTGGCGCCGTTACAGACAGTAACCTCATCCAGCCATTCGCGAAATTCATTTTTAAATTGACGTCTTCCTCGGCGTTTTCGTTCTGTTTGTCTAAGGTCTCATATGTTGTGAAGTTCACTCCAGTTTATTTAGCGTTATTTAAAAGACTAAATTTTTGAGCCGTTAGCAGTACGAAAAGGAAAAATTAAAACGTTACATCAGACAGCTATGAGGATCTAGAAGTCATTTGCAGTCTTACTGACAAATCTCTTTCTTGAGATTCTGATTTATTCTCGGAACCCATAAAAGCAACAGACTATTTTAAATGGAATCGAAGCACGCGCGCTGCAATTAAAAACAGATCGGACTAAAATCGTTATCTCTTTCTCAGATCAACTCCAAGAAATTTATCCTCTGATATCTTTGGCCCATATGGTCGGTTGTGCTTTGCTAGTTCACTGACTACAGAGATGTTTCAGTAAAGTTTTGTGCAATTGTTGTATAGTGCAATCCTAAGATATTTGGCTCTTAAACATAGCTGAGGCGTGCTTTGAGGTTTGTAAATTAGAAAAAAATTATAGTTTTGATTGCACGCGTTGATTAAATTACTTGGCCGAAACTTATACTCCTGATAAGAGACTCTAAAAAAGCTGTCTTAAGAGAGTTTATCGTGCATTATCTGCTAAATTAAGAGCAAATTACCGATGAAGCCACAAAGAATTTAAAAGCTGTTGAACGAAATAGAAATTGCTCGAGATCTGATCGTTAATGGATTCCTTTTAAGATCATTGAAAAAAGGTCTAGGGCACGATGTTTCACTCTCGATGAAGTACACTTTGCACTTAGACCAGGTAAATTCGACAGCGGTCCTCGCATACAAAATATTTATGTTAGATACTAACTGCAGATAAATATGAGAAAAAAAAAACTTCATTAAAAGGTGCGAAAATCAAATTCAGACTTTTTCGACGCAAATTAAACAACTCTTTTGAGAGGTCAACATGATAACACTGCACCGCCACATTTCAACTGGGAAACTGTTTCCCATTGAAACCACACCAAAACCTTGATTTCGTATGTCTACTACCTGGTAAATGTTCTGTAACATTCTCAGACAGTTTTTGACTAATATTAATTCCAACCAAGTTCAACGGGTTCATTTTGAGTCGTTTTCACCCCGTCAGCGAATTAATTAATATTTTACAGGTGTTGTTATTTTCCTTCACTCGATAAGCGCATTAATTACATACTAACCCAGCCTGTCATGCCCCCATATATGATGTTAGACTCCCTCTCCCCCCCCCCCCCCTTCGCACTATAAATTTGGTCTGCGTTAGAGAATTACAGCACAAGTAAGTATGCCATTGTGTTTAAGTTTCCGTGCTGAGCTTACTGGGGCTGACTCAATTGCATTCAGTTAGACTATGTGTTCCGTTTGCTTTATTATCCAAAAATGGGGGTCACGCGCTTCCTAAGAATCCAACCCCCCTGCCTCTCCACCCTTGAGAAACTGATGTGTCAGGCGTATACTAAGCCATGGTCAGTGTTCAATCTAACTATTCAAACCAAAACGTTAATCCCATTTGTAGGAATGGATGAAAAAGTACAAGGTTTTTAAACCAGGACAAGACAACAACTTTACCGAAATGATCTCAAACGTACAGCGCATGGCTGGGTTAAGTGTCACCGGGGAATTGGATTTCGACACCAAAAAACTGTTTGTCATTCCTCGATGTGGAAATGTGGAGAAAAACGACGAGCCACAACGACATGAAGAGAAAAAAGGAAAAAACAAACGTTCTGTTTACTTTCAAAGATACGTGGACCTGTTTTGTGCAGCTCGAAGGGTACGTAAGACCTAAACAAGAAAGAGAGAAAGATAAGCTTGCAAGTAGACAGACACGAAGACAATATCGGGGTCATTTCGGCTCCTCGTCAGCAGTATGGTCACCGAAAATACCGCTGGCAAGGAGCTTAATGACCCTGGGCTCAAGATTGGCACCAAGACATAGGTTCCTTTGATTCGTTGTGTGATCCTTTCGAAGTAGATTGCGTGGCATGAAAAACATAACTACATGCAATTAAATTATCTGTTTCCTCGTTGATCAACGAGCGATGAGTAAAAATGAAAGGAATAAACACCAAAACAATAAAGGCGTATTAGCGAGGTGTTAGAATCTCACAAGTTGGAAATCGTCAAGATGTTATGTAAGGTAAACAACTCCTTTTTCCATCTCAGGAAATGATCTCAACAATTATGTCCCACCGATATGCTGGGAGCCAAATTTCATTGCTGAGCAGATTTTTGGGACGTTTGGAGATTTATGTTCCAGCCGGATCAACATGCCGAGTTACGAAGCGCTCGACTCAAGATGACCAAAAGAGCAAAGTTCTTGTTCGATTTGTGAAAGGATCACACGGTGATCCGTACCCATTTGATGGAAAAGGAGGAACATTCGGACACGTGTTTTATCCAGATTCCAGCAAGGGTGAGAGAAACGTTTTTTTTTCTCTGGGTGGTGTATCTTAGCAATAAAGGACTAGTGGCCTGGGGAGAGGGGGGGAGTTTGTGGATGATGTGGCATGGTTTTCAACGGAGGGGTGATCATTCGCCACTAACACAGTATTAAGGGGGGGGGGGGGACTGACTGCCAACTAACTGCCAATGAAAGAAAGGGATCATAAGAATATAAAAAGCCTTATGGTCCCTAACAGAAAGCCAACAAATCTCCATTCATTCATATAAAACATGTCAATATTCCACATTGCTGTCACGGTGATAGTTTCCTTGGTAACCAGTTGGGCCGATGTTTTTCTGGCTTTTGCAGCTTTAGTGATCTTTTCATTGTTTGGGTTGAGTTGTTGTTTTAGAACTTTTGGTTCACTTTGGTTTGGTTCACAATTGCTCCACATTGCTTCCGTTTTGACTCCACACCAGAAACTGGACAATCAATCAACCTCTAAATTTCTCCGCCTTTTTGGATTCACTATCCTAAGCTCGGTAACTTTTTCTATGAAATGTCACAGTATTAGTAACTCGGGTCAAAGCAAATAGTTTGAGAATTTTGGCATGTTTTATAAAGAACAGCGGTGTCCGATACAAGCTCGCTGAAAATAGCATCAGATGGAGGAAGAAAGAGGACTGCCCTGATAGAGTCCGGTGGAGGTCCATGATTGATGCCCCATGGTCCCAAACATGAGCGAAGATGGTCTAATCTAAACTTAGAAAGAACAAATAGTTACCGTGTAAAAAATAAAAAAGATTCGTCGATTTTTGGCCGTTACGTTTGCAGCAATTGTAGCATCCCGAAATAAGCCTAATTTAATACTATTCACTCATTTATTGCCATATTTGTTTCAGATTTACCTGTTGAGGTCCATTTTGATGACGATGAAACATTCACCACAGGAACAGACAACGGCATCAACTTATACTGGGCGGCGGTTCATCTACTTGGACACATTATGGGTCTGAAGCACTCCCGCAATCAGGAGTCCATTATGTACCCCTGGTATAAAGGTTATCTGCCGGACTACAAGCTGAGAAGGGATGATACTCAACAGATACAGGCCCTGTTTGGTGAGTGCACTTTCCGAAAGCCCTATCACCTTAAAGGAATCGTAGACATCCCTTTCACGCAAAAAAAATACCTCTAGCGTAGTATCCGGAAATGAGCGTAAGGAAAATAGGAAACGTTGGTAAGGCGAGCACCGTGGCTTTAAATAATGAAAAGCGAAATAAATTAAACAGCATTTATCTATAAGTGCGTGATTTCATTCCTGATTCAATGTTTTATTGGAAATATTTCTTTCCTCAAAACTTCCTAGATTTTCACTGATCCAACTTGTATCTGTTGGTATAATCACGGTTTCTTAAAATCGTCGTTTACTTTCCCTTTGAGTGCCGAACCTAATCTGGGACTGAATTATCCTTGCTCTACTTCGCTTTGTGATTGGTCCCAAAAAAACTCTCGCCACTCTCTTAACCAATCAGATGCAAACGTAAGCCAATCACGCCTCAGTCACTCGCGTTTTCCCGCGCTTTGGTCAATTTGAAGGTTTTTTAATTATCATTGGTTCCTTACGGTACTCTACCTAACAGTGATTTGCCGTCATGGTTACAAAGTTTTTTGTACTACGTGACACTAAATCGAAAAGGGCAGTGGTTTATTTCAATGGAAGAGATACACGTGACGCTTGTTTAGGAAAGTGCTGAAATCTCGAGCTTTTTAATGATTTTGAACTCTCGATTGTCAGTGGTATTTATTAAACTCTTCATTCTGATAAATGAAAAAATCATCATCTTTTTTTTTCGTGCATTCATGCATCTTTAGCGGGAAGTTTACCAACTCATGGATGGGACACGACCACCAATCAATCTCGGTTCTGGAGCCCTCGTTCTGTTAAGTGTTCCGCTGGATAAAAATAACGAAGGCAATGATAGCTAAATTGCCTATTGATCAGTTATGAGGGTAGATAGAAGAACCTTTTAATTACAAATTTATGCTCAAGAACAAATGATTTTTATGGATACTACAATTCGATGTAATTTTCAGGCACATCTACCGCGACTGATGTAAAGAACGCACAGGGGATTCTACCAAAAGTTCTAAAACAACAACTCAACCCAAACAATGAAAAGATCACTAAAGCGGCAAAAGCCAGAAAAACATCGGCCCAACTGGTTACCAAGGAAACTATCACCGTGACAGCCGAAGGGGTACCAGCGGAAGCCTAATTGGCCGTTGACATTTGGAGGGATGTTCCCAAAACGCCAGATTAGTAGTTTTAACTCGTTCAACCAAATAGCTCTTTTATTTCTATTAAAAAGTTAACCTTTTTTCTTTAACTGAAATATAACCGTGGCTTGATTTATTAACTTAGCAGCTATATAGGATACTTGACTATGTAATAGTTTTAACTGGTTCAAAACTAGTTTTTTTGTTTCTTTACAAGAAGTTATGCTTTTTCTAGTAACCGAGGTGTAAGTTGATATATTAGCTTACCAGACACATAGAATGCTAGTCTATAAGCTCAGTGTTAACTATTTCCAACGCGAGAAGTTCAAGTTTTTCTTGTAACTAACATATAACTTTATGTATTAGCTTACAAACTCTACAGAATGCTAAACTGTTTGAATAGTTTTAAAAGATTATACAACGTAAGGGTCTTTTAATTCTTTCAAGGAGTTGAAGTTTTTCCTATGACGATATGTAACTTGATGTATTAGCTTATCAACTACATAAATATCGACACAAACTAAAAATTATACAGGAGCTTTTGTTACCTTATTTCGTTTACATTTACACAATGTAAAGTAAATGTTAGTGTTCAGTAAAATATTTGGTAGTTCAGCTGTATTAAGCAAAATACAACCAAGGGCGTAGCTAGCTAGGGGGTGTGGGGTCCCGGGGTGGCCGTGACCCCCCCCCCCCCTTGTGGGCCTTTTTCGGTCTTATGTAAAACAAGGCGTGGGGATCGACATGAAAATCTGATGAGTACCCTCTGTTTGATACAGTGTGACCCCCTTTGAAAAATCGTGGCTACGCCTCTGATAAAATACAGCTCATGTCTATATTCTCCCACGATGAAAAAACAAGGTGCTTAAGGGCAGGTGGATTATAAATTATAATTTTATAATACATAACTTTAGTAGAGATTACTAAATTTTAGTAACCACTACCACACTAAATGCATGCACAGAGTCGAAAAGTCCTGATCCATAATTGAGGCCCTGTTAGGGAGGGGGGAGGGGGGAGGGGAGTCTTTATGTGCCCCGTCTGAGTTTCATACCTTTTCGCAGTTTCAGAAGGCTCCCATGTCGCTGTCGGAATTTCGTCCTAAGCCACTGATATCGACATCGGAAATGTTAAAGTAGAGAATGTTTCACGTAGATGCGTTCGCGTAATTTTGTTCCCGAAACATTTTCGGATAATTATCAACCAAACTTAATAGCCTTACAAACTGCGACATGGGAAGACAGAGAGAGAAAAAAACCCAGAAAAGGTCAAATCTGAATTTTGAGCGCGTGACCATAAAGGACATAGAGCGTGACGTGATATGAAAGATGAGAAGAGAAGATGACAAAAGAGAGTCAGACGACACAGGTCACACCACAGGCTGCCTAGGCTCACGTCTCGAGAAAAAGCAAACGATTAATTCATGAAAGCGTCACGCGTTGTGTGACAGGGTGTTAAGTTAAGAAGGGAACCGTTGAGAATTTGAACACTTTATAAGGAATAGTACGAGGAACGAAATATGGTCGATTTACAATGATAAATATTTCGAAATATGAACATTTTACACGTAAAATCAATAAAACTTACCTACAACTTGTGTACCGTTATGGTTTCTGGCGATTTCTGCCGTTTTTTAAAAGCTTGTTTTGCCATCAAAACGGACACACAAGATTTGAGAAAGATCTATTGATTTTACGTGTAAAATGTTCATATTTCGAAATATTTATCGTTGTAAATCGACCATATTTTCGTTCCCCATACTTGTAACGTGTTCTGAACGGTTCCTCTCGCAACTTAACAAGTCACACAACGCGTGACGCTTTCATAAATAATCGTTCACGTTTTCTCAAGACGTGAGCTTGGGCTGCCTGTGGTCAAACAGTAGACGGAAAATACTCGCGGAAAGTTTTACAAATTATTACACGCTATTTCTTCGGCTCGAATGCGCAGCAAGTCGCTGTCTAATTTTTAAAACGCCAATGTCGCTGTCGATTTTGCGTTAGCGGTTCTATGTTCCTGGTCATTTCAGCCCCCATTATGTCGCCGTTTCAGAGTCGTATCGCCCGGCCAAATGTACTTTAACAGGTTCTCATAATGAAACTGTCCACAACGGGAGACAGACAGCAATACTACAATATCATTTCGCTTTACCGAGACCTTCCAACGGTATTCACCTGATTTAAGTCCAGTCCTTCTACATCCTTTTCTGTAGTTCAACCTTTGAAATCTCTTCTCTTTTATAAATCCTCCTCAAGGCATTGGGGCAGCATCCCCATTTTAGAAGGTACACCCCCCCCTCCTCCCCCAAATCATTTATTTTACTTCAATTGAGTGAAAACACTTCGTAATCAGTCACAACAAATTTTGGATTTCCCGTGAAGAAAGTCGAGCGTTCTGGAGGAAAACTATACACGCTATTAGTACCATTAGACTCACTGTACGATATGTTTGCATGGTCTGAGATTTTTAGGGCATACCCGCAATCCAAGCTGCCAAACGTTGGTCCGAAGCGAGTTTCACATGAGATGCCACGCGGTTGGCCATAAGTAGTAAGCGGTATTTTAGTTGGTTCACGGCCATATGGGTTGACCATACTGAACAAGAATGCTGCGGTACAACTTGAAATACGGTTTAGACCTGTTGATGAGATAATGCTTCTTTTATCACAGGCAGACCACAGTATGTGTTCGTGGTTAATTATTGCTGACATGAGACAAACAAAATCCACGAGGGTGAATAAAATGAAAAGTGAAATGAAACTCCGAAAATTGCATATCTAAATTACATCTCAGTATAAATATCTCAATAAAGTTGAATGAAATGTTAATCGATGCTTTGTGGTTTTTTTTCGCCTTCGTGGGCCGTTTGAAGCGTTTTCTTACGAAATTACTTTTGGCCGGAGGCCGTTAAGAGAAGAAATTTTCACGCCAAAATTTTAACTTAACTTTCGTTTCTACTCAAATCGTTAGCTATTATTTTCTACCCGATTGAGTTAATTTACTACTTACTCGTCCAAGACTTTTCCGTAAAACCTCCAAATATATATTCTCCACTCTTCACAATACTAACAGTAGGCCCGTTGTTGTCACATCTGGAGTGAAAGCATTCGGCTGCGAAGCCATCTCGAGAAGCACGGTACAGAAGACGGAGGCGACGTCGCTTCATCCCCGCGTCATGGAAAGGCAGCCAACTTAGCAGCACGTTGATATGTTCCTCATTCGTGAGTATCTCCGAAAAAAGGCTCAACCTAATTAGTATCCCTTCAATCTGGTAGAACTGCGCTTCAGTTTCAAGTTCTTTGACAAATTTTGCACCATCCGGTAAAACTAGCTCTCCGTTCCGCAGATAATTGAGTATAAACCGGAAGTGTTGTCCATCCCTGTCGAGGAAGATGGTGCTGTTTTCAGCATGCTCCCCTGAAAACATGGCGGCTAACCTTGAGTTTGGATCTTTGGTCAGTGTTTGGAGAGTTGTTGTGAAGTAATGGCCACCAACATTCAGTTTCACGCTCGAAATCGATTTCAATTCATGTAGTATCCCTTGTATTTGGTAAAACTCAGCTTCTTCGGCTAGTTCTTTCAGAAATTTTGCTCCATCTGGTAAAGTTAATTTTCCAGTGCGAAGATAATTGAGTATAAACCGGAAGTGAGTTCCATCTCGGTCGATAAAGAAAGCGCCGTCTCCACGAGGTTCCATTTCAAACTTCCCTGAGAACATGGCGGCCAGCATTGAGTTTGGATCTCTGTTCAGTGTTTGACGACTTGTGGTGAAGTAGTGACCGCCGACATTCAGTTTTACAATCGAGAGAATACTTTGATCATGCTGCATGTTGTCTACTTTCTGTACCTGCTTATCGCTACAAACAGGTTTTGGTGAGTAAAGTGTAAAATACTTTCTTGAAATCACTCCTGCTTTCTGTTCGCTGACCAAACTTGCGAGATATGATGAGAATCTTAATTATTGCCAAGGGGTAGGGTGAGGGTGGGAGGGGGGGTAGGGTGAGGCGGGGGGGAGGGGAGAGTTGGAGGATTGTTTCACGATAAAATTTGTCTGATCCCCTCAAGCGCTCTGAAATATTTTTATGATTCCCTTCATTGGCGGTGTAGTCCTATTTAAAACTCTATTGGCGATGACGGATCATCCTCTTTCGTCCCCCTTATGTCATACCCCCTCAAATCTTTCGCACCCCTCCCCCCCGGGACGATGAATAAGAAGTGTGAGCGTGCTCCGTCGAATAAATATGTTTGTCACGCGAGGTTATGTTTGCAATTTCAGACCACGTTTAAGCTGATTAATTCTTCGCTAAAAACTTAGCCCAAAAGACAAAACCAGACAAGACATTTATCAATTGCTCTGATTTGCACAATTATTGCCCCGTACTCGATATAAAGGATTATGGAAGTGATTTTCGCAGTTATGACCACCACGTAAGCAGTGGTGAAAATAAAGCATGAAAACATTCAGGCCTGTACGAGATTTGAACCAATAACCTCAGTGATACCGGTGCAGCACTCAACCAACTGAGCTGACAAGCCAACTGGGAGCTGTTCATTATGTTGGTCCCAAATAAACCCGTGAAGTGATGAATAACTGACTGTAAAAATAGGAAAGTCATATGCGTGAACTGCGGATAAAAAAATGAATATGGAAGCGATCTTTACAGTTGTGAACACTACTTGAGCAATGGTGAAAATAAGGCCCGAGAGTAGAGGATTGTGTTTGAAGTATTGAAGGCCTTGGAGGATGATAAAACCCCTTTATTTGCATAAAGCTTTTCTTGTCCTGCACCGAGGAATATTTTCCTGTCCTGCTTGAGGCACTCTTCAAATCAGCAAGAATGACGCGGCTTCTTAAGAATCCAAACAATCACATTACTTGCCTGCACTGACTGAGCACTACACCAAATTTATTCCCAAAAATACTCAGGTTTAACATTTAACAAATTTACACTGTTGCAAATACTGATGCATTTAAAAAGTCACAGTTTTCACAATATCTTTACCACATACTACAACAAATTTTGGAACAAAGGCAAGCTCACTTTCAGTTTTTATTCAGTTACCTTCTATCTTCACACTATTTTATCATTATTCAATAGATGTTTAGCACAGAGGGCCATTAGTTTATCAGTCATACTATCATGTGTAACCCTAGATCTAAATAAAGTTGTTACTTACAAACTTACTTACTTACCTATATTATTACAAGGTTACTGAATCAACTTATTATTTTCACAAATAATAATAATCATATTTAAGAAATAAGCTAAAAATAAAACAATACTCAAATGCACCCTTAAATAGAGAGGCTGTCTGTTACAAAACTGAAACAGATCCAAAAGACCAACACAATGAAATACTGGGAGGGAAGGGAGGGAAATATAAATAGCTTCTAAGATTGCACACCAGGCATATCAAACACACGCAATCTGAGCAATTGAGCAACTGAAAAAAAAAAAAAAAAAGCGATCTTTTAAGTGCCTGGCAAGACAGTACTTTTACTTGTGAAAGGAAAACGAACTAGTGGTCCAAGTTTACACAATTAAGTCTGCTGATGTTAAATTACTTGTACTAAGTGAGCTGCAGGCTTGATTCACAAGTATGATGCAAGACTCTCTCTGTGAAAATTTCCCTTGTTTGTAATAAAGGCAGCCATCACATAATATTGGGTGATGTCTCCAGTAAGAAAAGGGAAAAATGTGTTCCTGTCAGTACTTAATCAAGACTACACAAATTATAAGACTTGTCATAGGAATTTAACAAGGGAGGGTCAACAACTGTGTCCTGAAGTTACTAGTGCTCTCAGAAATGCTTAGCCTGTGATTTTGATTGCCTTTGACATACACTTTTGAGAATCACAAAAGACCAATAACTGAAACTCACAGTCTAAGCACAAGGGGCAAGAAAAGCAATAGATGCCCTCTTTAACTTTAACTCCCAAGATCTGATTGTTTAGTCTCCCCTCTAGCTGCTACACATAATTTATTTGCAAATTTGATACCAGAAGTTGATGTAAAATCAAGCTAACACCTCCTACCTGATACATTTGTATATTCTCATAACCTGTTTGCTGGATAATACATGGATATCATAAGGAAAAGTTACATGTTAATCACTTCTGGGAGTCAAAGGGTTAACATGTTAATTTGCATGAAGATTGGAACCCACAACTTTAAGGATCTTTGATAGTTAGTGGACTATAATCAATTTTAAACAATGGTGACATCATCATGCTTTGAATGGATTCTGAAAGTTTTCTTTTTCCAAATTCTCAACATCAGAGCATGAAACTGAAATTCAAAATGGCTACTGCCAAACAAAGTACATACATAAATGAGTCCTTTTTATTCCTCTTCAAACTGTAATCAGGGATAAGGGATGATCTCAGCCATCTCCTTCCCTTCTTTGCCCATTATGTATCCTTTCACCCTTTCACTCCCAAGATCCCAATTACTAATTCTCCTTACTGTCTGTCATACAATTCTAATGATGTTAGCTCAGAAAATTTGGTATTGGATCAACTAATAATCCCCTTGTAATATTTTTCTTATTTCTTATCACTAGTCTGCTTGACATTGCATTGATACTGTAAGGAGAAATTCTTTGTTGGTCACTCATGCAAGTTAAAGGGCTGATGGATACAGAAAACTAAGACCTTGCGGCAACATAAGGTGTCTCAAATGGACTGCAGAGCCCAGTTGTTCAAAGGCCAATTAGCACTTATCCAAGGTTACATTTTAATCCCAGCATCTTTACTCCTTTGTTCAAAAGCCTTTTTTGGTTAATTTTCTCTCTTCTGTTTAGAGCATTAAACCATCAAACAGCAGACAAAAAAAATTTATACTGAATTTTCTTTTAAAACTTTCAGATGTGAAATCGAATTTCACACTAACCCTGGGTTATCTTAACCCAGCTTCATACAACCAAGCCCTAGTCTATAACAGGCTTGCCAGTATTATTGCATGAAGTAGAATATCAGTATGCTATAAGTTGAAAAGTCAAATACTTGAATATTATCATGATGAAGGAAAAAAAAACCTTAGCATAATATTTATCTACTTATAATTTTCTACACCTCTTTGGACCTATAACTCCACTCTTCCTTTTTCTGTTATTTACCCCCTGCAAAAGCACTAGATAAAGGAAAAGTAACTCATTAACCCTTTACACCCTAATATCAGTGTACAAATTCTCCATACTGTTCTCTAAACATTTCCTATGGTGCTGACAAGGAGAATTTCTGTCAAAATCGAGAGCTTCTTTGGTTGGTGATCATTTCCTTTAATCTCATGACCTTAATGTGTGATTCAGGGGGTGAATTGTAAGGAGAAATTAAATGCTAATCACCCTTAAGGGTCAAAAGGTTAAAAGAAACACCCAAGCCATCAATTGCTACATGCTAGTTCACGAGCGAAAAGACTTCATAATCACTCACAAGAAACTGTGTTTTCCCTGTAAAGAAAGTACGGAAATCTTGATGAAAATCATAGGAGTCACTGATACCAAAGTCACTGCTGCGCACATTTGCATGGTCGGAAATTTTCAAAGCATACCCGCCATAAAGACCTCTACCAAATGTTGGTCCATATTCACTGTAACAGCAGATGCCGTACTTTTGGCCATCAGTAGTAATTGGCATTTTAGTTGGTTCCAGGCCTTGTGGGTTGACCAGAGTGAACAAGAATGATTTTGAACATCTTGCATAATCACCATCACCTGTTAATGAGAAGACACCTTCCATTAAAAAAAATCAAATCTTTTTCATAAAGGTTAATAAATATTGCCAATAACAAAAGGAACTTGCTTACTATACACTTCCTGCAAAGGGGGGAGGTCACTTCCTTGTAAAATGCCGCTAAATGGGGTGGCATTTTCACCTCTGTATTGACTATTATGGGGTTGGTTTTTTGATAGAGTTACTAGAATGGGGTCATAAATTTTCCTGTTTTTTGGGGTAAGAAAATTCTGCTAAATAGGGGTTTCAAAATAGGAAGATTCCCAGTGAAATAGTTACTGTATTTCATGTTTTTGTTTTAATGTTCAACAATTGACTTGCATCACATTCCATTAATTTAAAAAAAGTTCTACACTCAGCTTAACAAATGTGTAAATTCATTTCAGAATGACCTACTTAAAAGACTTGTAGAGTTCAGATGAATGAACAGAAAGTCACTAAGTTGGCATCACAAATATCACATTTGCTCAAAAGTGACTAAGATGGGTTCAATAACTGGCCACAGAATAAACCATTATAGGGTAAGGGTTCTGAGTAGCCAGTAACACATACCCAATTACCCTCAATTGGCCCAACTACCACTCCCCACAAGTGCACATCACTTTCAAAAAAGATAAAAATGACAAGATAAAAAAGTGAAACATTAAGTTAGACTTCGTAGATTTCGGTACATTACAATAGAAATTTTAACAGAACTTTTTTTTCTACTCGTAAGCTATTCAAGTGTATCATTCCTCTGATGTATAGCAGTATATCAGTTCACACTTACTATTCCAAGACTGTTCTGTAAAACCTCCAAATATATTTTCTCCACTCTGCACAATGGTAACAGTAGGTCCTTTGTTGTCACACATGGAGTGAAAGGTTTTGGCGAAGAAGCCATCGCGAGAAGCTCGGAACAGTAGACGAAGGTGATGTCGCTTCCTCCTTGAGTCAAGCAAGGGTAGGAAACTAAGCAGCTTGGCTGTGTGTTCCTCATTCGTTATTATCTCCGACATAACGCTCAATTTCATTAGTATCCCTTCAACCTGGTAGAACTGTGCTTCGGCTTCGAGCTCTTTCAGTGCAGATTCATCCTCCGGTAACCTCGCATCTCCATCACGAAGATAATTGAGTATGTAACGGAAGTGTGTTCCATCTCTGTCAATGATGAAGGTGCTGTTGTTTACATGTTCACCTGAAAACATGGCGCACAATCTTGACTTTGGATCTTTCTTCAGCGTTTGGAGACTTGTTGTGAAGTGATGGCCGCCAACATTCAGTTTCACGATCGTTAAATTATCTGTCACGGACTTTAATTCATCAAGAATTCCCTGGATCTGGTAAAACTCAGCCTCCTCCATCAGTTCCTTCAGAGCTGTGCTTCCTTCAGGTAATGTTAATTTTCCACTGCGAAGGTAATTGAGTATAAATCGAAAGTGAGTTCCATCTCGGTCAATGAACATAGTACCGTCTTCACTAGGTTTCATGTCAAATTTTCCCGAAAACATAATGGCTAGCATTGAGTTTGGATCTTTGGTTAGTGTTTGTCGACTTGTAGTAAAGAAATGACCGCCGACATTCAGTTTTACGGTCGAGGAAATTCCCTGGTCGTATCCGTTCTGCATTATCGCTGAAAGTCAGTGGTAAATTTCCACTTTATCAAGGCTTGAAATAAAAAAGCGACCACAGTCTTTCCCGCGAGTAGCGACGCCGAAGCGATGATTGCGGAGCTTTGTGAATATATCAGTTGAAAATGAAAGTTTGGAATTCCCCATGTTCTAAACGAGTCAGGGATTGGGTTCGAGTTGGGACCGCAAAGCATCTATGGATTGATTGAAGGGACAGACGAGTCATATTTACAAAGTAATTCTGAAATGCCTCACTATAATTGTTGCGTTCCTGGCTGTACAAACAGCTTTAGGAACGCTTCACATCTGCATTTCTACAGATTACCGAAAGATGAGTTTACCAGAAAGCAATACAAAGTCATTTTGAAGAATGATTCGCTAAAATTGGACTCCACAAATACTCGAATTTGCTCAGACCATTTCGAAGGTGGCGAGAAACTCAGTCGAGCTCATCTGCCGACTATATTTCCTTGGAAAAAGGCAGAAAGCACTAGACGACAGCTAAAAAGAGTCATCAGCTTCGAAGAAAATCTGGCAATTCAGGAAGCAAAAAAGAAGAAGAGGGAGGAAAAGAAAGACATGGCACAAGCATCAGTGACAGTCGAACATGAGAACAATCGTGAGACACAAACATCTCTCACAGGATTGGAAATCGAAACAATGTTAAAGGAGTTGCAAAAGCTTAAAAAGGACATCAGTGAATTGACAAATGAAAAGAATCAGCTGCTGGAGAAAAATGCCAAGTTGAGTGAAGAAAATGCAAACCTACTCGAGGCAAACTTAAAACTCGAGCAAGAAACAAAAAGACTAAGACACTCTCTTGAAAACTTTCGTTTCGATATTGAGAAATATAAAGACAATGCTGAAGACATTGCCTTTTATACTGGTTTACCAGACTATAATGCACTGCTGATATGTTTCGACATGGTTAAAGATGCAGCAGAGCATATTGAATATGAACATGAACGAACGCACCCAGGAATTCAGTGTGGCAGACCTCGATGTTTAACCAAGTTCCAAGAGTTTACTTTGACACTAGTGAGATTAAGGCTTGGATTGCTGGAAAAGGACCTTGCTCATCGGTTTAGTGTCTCAAGACCCCTTGTATCCAAAGTTTCAAGGGCCTGGACGAGATTTCTGAGGGGACAGTTTGAGCCACTTATTACTATTCCACCCAGGGAAGTTCTCAAACTTTACATGCCTGACATTTTCAAATCCTTCTATCCAGACTGTGTCATTATTGTGGACTGTACAGAGTTTGAGATGGAGAAACCTTCAGCACTTAATTCTCAATCTGCTTGCTACTCGTCATACAAGTCTAGAACGACGATGAAAGCCTTGCTTGGTATAACACCCAGTGGTGCTTTATGTTTTGTCAGTGAGCTATTTCCTGGTTCAACTTCTGACAAGGAAATAACAGCTCAAAGTGGACTGTTGGACAAGTTACAACCTTATGATCAAGTTATGGCAGACAAAGGGTTCAACTGCACTGATGAGCTTGCTTCTGTGGGAGCAGAACTGATTAGACCAGCATTTTTGGTTAAAGATACACAATTCTCAAAAGAAGAAACCAACCACAACAAGATTGTTGCCAGTTTGAGAGTACATGTTGAGCGATTGATGGAGAGAATAAAGAATTGGCACATCTTTGACCACCGAATTCCAATTACTCTTGCCCCCATAGCATCTGATATGTTATTTGTAGTGGCTGGACTTTCTAATTTTTACCCTCCTTTGATTAATTAAAATTTATGTGAATATAAAGCAACATTTTAATACTTAACAATGGTATGGATTTATGTTTTATTGCCTTGCATTAAAATAGCATTGATAAACTAGTGTTTGATAATGTATTATGATATTGCCATCATACCACTGGACTGTAACCAGACTGGTTATAAGTCATTACAATAATCCAAGCACACTACACATGTAGTTAGTAAATATTTTACTCAGTCAAATATGAACATAACTGTGTACAATGTATAAAAATACTGAGTTAATGTGTATAGACAAAACAGATCGCTGTTTCTTTCAAGACAAAGTTTATCTAATCTTAGCTATAGCAAATACCTATAGGGTGGTTTTTAAAAAACCTGTGAAACAATTAATACTATTTACTTTCTAATAGTGCCAGTATTAAACAATAGAAACAAAAGCATTTAAGCAGAAAAGCACTAAACATGTACAAAACTTAGTACGTGTTTCACAGGCTTTTGAAAACCATTCTACCTTCACAAATATATCGTTTACACTCTGATAGTACTAAAAAGTGTGCAACATAATTTGGGCAAACCACTAATTCCCATTAAATTTTGATTTGCCTATTTCATTGTATAGTTTTCTTAAATTACACACTTTTACTGAAATGAACACATTGATTTTGACTGTTTTAAACTGAACGAGCATTCAATTTAGGAATTCCATACTTGACTCTAGGATACACAAGTTCTGGAACAATCCAGTCATTAAAAAAGGATTCTAGCTTGGGCAAAATAGACTTCCAGCGGTCTATTGAAAAATGTACTCTTTCACAAAACAGTGAATCACAGCCTGAACCCTTTACAACAAAATCTGTCCACTTTCTTCCAGTAACAAACATTTGCTGATGGACTTGGTAGAAGTATTTGTGTTTGTCATTTAATCTCAATGCATTACTGTTCTTTTTGCAAATGCTCTTGCGTAACAATGCCTTTTCTAGTGTTTCATCCTTTGATGTCTGGACATACTTAACTTCTATAAGTCCCTCTGAATCAGAGGCTGATGGATCATGTACAAGGCCATCGGGGCTAGCACCAAGGTAACCATGTTCTTTTGAAACAAAAAACCCACATTTTGAGACTGTTATGCCTTCATCTCCTTGACTTTGCTTGAGAAGCTTGTAATCATTGATAATCTGGTCTTCCATTTTCAGTCCTTCCTCCATTGACTTACTTTGATAGGCCTTGTTGTAACCAAGTATATCTTTAATTATCTTAGTAGGGGACGTACTTTCTCTCTGTACAGCTACACGGTAACATTTTGTGGCAGTAATCCTTGGTTGTCTGTGGCGATGCCATAATTCAGTGTTTGATTGACCTCTAGTTTGTTCCTCAATATCTTGCCTTTGTAAATCATCAACCATAAGATTTCTCTTTGCTTTTTCAAACTTTTCTTTTAGCTCTTTTGCTGACACGGGATGACATTTGACTGGTGAAAGCAGAGAATCCTTTACATCCTGAAGTTTCTTTACTTCCTGAGGCAGTATATGTGTCCAAGCTACAGTGTTTCCTGATACCCTCTGGTACTCCTTCATCATTTCAAAAAACCTTGACTTGTTTTCATCGCGACAAGCATTTTGGTTTGCATTTACTGGAGAGTGATGAAGCTTACGTATCTTCTTCTCTTTCGTGTAGTCGTGCTTCACAAAAGTCATCTCATTTATGGGCTGTATTGCACCTTTTCTCTTTCGTGGCACATTCCACTTGCATGGTTTGGAGGTGCATGACTCATCAGACTCATCCAGTTTTTCCCTTACTTTACAATAGTTTTCTAAAGCAAAAAGTGTTGATGCAACATGGTTACATCTCCCATCTATGCCAGCAGGGCATTTGCAGTGGGCTCTTAGCATCTTTCCAAGTGAACTAATAACTAAGTAGCATGTATAAACTTTGTCCTTTTTCATAGATGGGAGGACTTGGCTTTTGATGTAGTGCTTGCCATTTTGTTGTAGGTGGCCTATGTACAGGACATGACCAGATTTAAAAAAGTTGAATCCTTTAACAAGTGGCTTAGCAGTGGAGAGCTGCTTTTTACATTCTACACCTTCGATCATAAATCTCCACACAGTTCCAAATGATATTTTTGGTAGTGCCTTTATATCTGGTTGGAATCCTTCTTTTGGGAATGAATCCTTTACTTCAGGCTCTTGATTCTCAAGTACGCCAAGTTGAGCTTTTTTCCGTAACAAATTGACGCCGCCATCCGGATCACGCAAGTATTTAACATCAAATCCATGCTTGATGTAGTCGTGTACTCTATAAGTCAAAATTAGAGCACTCATAAGTACGAGAGGACTTTATTAAATTCGAAAATTTCGATTATATTAAATTTTTACTCTTAGGAAATTTTAATAATAATTCTGAAAAGGCATATAATTACAAATAAAGTTGTTATAAATAAAAATAACTTATTGCGTGTAAAGGTTCTTAGTTTAAAAGTTGCCAGCTTCGATACGAACCTCGACACTAAAGCTTTCTTTGTTCCCGTCGTTTTTGCACCTCTGCAAAGCAGCCACCTCTTCAACTGGACAACGCTACATTTTTCAACAGAATCCCTTGGAAGTTTTGCCCCAGGAATATCTTCCTGAGTTAGTTTAACAGTTAGTTTGGCTTTGCTCTCGCTTTCAGCCATATTGATTTGGAAAATCTGTCCCTTCAAACAATCCATAGATGCTTTGCGGTCCCAATTCGGACCCAATCCCCAACTCGTTTAGAACATGGGGAATAAACACGTGACGTCAAATTGACATTTTAAGGTTCCAGCGGTTAACTTTCCTCATCAAGCCTTAGTAATTACTGAATACGTTTAAATTTCCTGTTTTGATGGCTTACAGGGCACATCAACCATCTGTTCGTAACAGAGATTCAGGCAAACTAATTAAAATTCAGCTTTACGTAATTAGGTCATCACGGAATATCCCAACAGTCAACTGTCCCAAAGCGCTATACATCGCTTTGGGTGGATTGGGAACTAATCGGTATGAAATTCAGCGCTCCTTTTGGCTCTCACGAAGAGATTATAAACCGTTTTTATCTCTTGCTCACCCGTAATGCTAAAATTAGCAACCTCGAACGAAGAATTCATCCTGAGTGTCTACAAGTCCACGAAGACACGTTTCAGTTTATTTCCTTGTATGTATCTTATATTATTTTAGTGTTACACTTACCTTTAATTTTTCCCTGTGTAACACGTTACAGCTCTATGTTTCACCAGCATCATGCAAATATTGCTCCATAAACATCTAAATTCTCATTCTAGTCAGTCCAGTTTACCTTCAGAAGTCTATTTTGGCCAGGCCAGCCGAAACACAGTCTATTTTTTACAGTTTTACCGCTTCTGGTTTCAGGATCCATTCACATCATAAGATACGAAGAATAGCTCCAACTAGAAATTTAATTCTTCTAATATTAATATCTCATACCAATGTGAACAAAGACAGCAAATGATCTCTTTCTTTTCTTTTTATTATTATTATTATTAAAATAAACAAAGAAAACTTACATCATCAAAAGTATTTACAATTATACTAACACTACTAATAAAAAAAGACTATTAAAACGAGATTATTTTTTATTTTGAAAGCATCCCAGGAATTCTTAACTTTAGCAATTTGATTTTCTATTTTTAAAGTAGTTTGAACTAGTCGTTGTGTGTATCGAAACTAATGCGTGTTTCCTTCAATTCACAAGTGTTAATATCGTGCCCTTATTAAACCCATTTTGAAAACACATGTTGCTATTGTCACGCTTTTAAGTCCTAAATAAGGTAATGGGGGGGGGGGGGAGGGAGGGGCGCCTACATCGTTTCTATCTTCGAAAAATTACCTTATGTCAATTAAAGACCTCGAACACTTCATAATTTGATACCATGAAAGATCTTTTCCCTGTGAAGAAAGTTCCCTTATGTCCTTCAGGGCACTGATATGACGCGCCAAGGCTTTCAGAACTTGAAGCCCTTACGTTAGCGTTGCCTGAGATGAGCAGGTCGTATCGCCGAAAAGTATCTTCCTGTCGCGAACCAAATGCTGGTCCACTTTGTGCTTCAGGTAAAATGCCAACTAGAATCGGCAGATTGGAGCTTTTTCCTCCTGGTCTGCCGCTCCAACTCACCTCTGGGTCAGGACGTAACGACATTTTAGTTGGTGCAGAGCCATATGGGTTGACCATACTAAACAAGAATGCCTCTCTACAATTTTCGTCACTATCTCCTGACAAGAAAAGCAATAACATTAATTGATTTATAATACATTTTGTAAACAATCTACAAAAGAAAACGCTACTCGCAAAGTTTGCAAAAGTTTCAGAACACTACACGGACGAGGGGCTTGGAAACTAGGCAGACTTTGAACTCGACATGATAAATGTAATATCCGCTGCCAAGAGTATATTATCTTGCCGCTGCTCATATTGCGTTTTTATGTCAACTTCACACGCTGTTATATACTGATTGATTTCATATCAAATCTAATGTATAATAATTAACAGTTGTTAACCAAACTGAAGCGGCGAAGTAAATATCCATCACTTTCAACGTCACTCAAGTGGGTAATGTATTTTTTATGTATACTATACAAAAACCAGAAAATTAGTTTATTTCTTTCAATATACCGTAAAATGGTCGGAAATTAAACGCTTGATTTTGTCTTTTCAGCTGCTCGGAGGTGAATTGTACTTGCTGTTTACTTCCGCACCAACCAATCAGCTCGCGCTAGCAGCACTATTCACTTATGTTGTAAGTGCTAATTGAATTTATTGTCTTTATCAGTCGAGAATAATTGAACAAGGATAGAAAGTTTCAAATGTGCAAGTTGGTACCGGTGGTGAAAATTTTGAAAGCTTGGAAACCTAAGAAATACTGCTACAGTCTTACTGATCATTAAACTAAAACCTAAAATCAGAATCTAATGGCTAATCACCAGACGACGCATAATGAGCTACTTTCATCGGGTCTTCTTTGTTAGATCTACAATAAGATGGAGGCCTCCAAATGAAATTCTTCCTAGTCATTTTCTCTTCTCTGTGAACTTCGGTAAATTTTTGCCAAGAGACCAAGCATTATTCTTTCACTTTTTGGATAATTTATTTTGCCACGTTTATTTCCTTCAATGCTAAGTTTTTTCGTGGAAATCATTTTAGGGAATAAAAATTAACTACATTTGCTTAATGTACACAACTTACTCCCCCAAGAGCTATCTGTAAAGCCACCAAATTTGTTGTCTCCACTCTGCACAATGGTTATTGTTGGTCCTTTGTCGTCACATTTAGAGTGAAAAGTCGCAGCTGAGAAACCATCTCGAGAAGCTCGGAACAGAAGACGATAGCGACGTCTTCTGCCTATGTCTCCCTTAGAGGGCAACCAGGTGACCAGAACGCTTCGGTGTACTTCGTCTGTCAAAATCTCCGACTTCAGCCTTGTGTCATCTAACTCGCCTAAAATCCCCTGAATTTGGTAAAAATCAGCCTCCTCTTTAAATTCCGCGAGAGCTGTGGCTCCTTCTGGAAAAGTTAGCTTCCCAGTGCGAAGATAATTAAGTATAAACCGGAAGTGAGTTCCATCTCGGTCGATGAAGAAAGCGCCGTCTCCATGAGGTTCCATTGGAAACTTCCCTGAGAACATGGCGGCCAGCATCGAGTTTGGGTCTCTAGTTAGTGTTTGAAGACTTGTTGTGAAGTGGTGGCCGCCTACATTCAGTTTCACGCTTGTTAAACTCTCCGAATTTACCTTTAATTTCTCTATGAGGCCTTCGATCTGATAAAACTCAGCTTCTTCCTGCAGTTCCTTAAGAGCTGCTTCTCCTTCTGGTGAAGTTAATTTCCCAGTGCGAAGATAATTGAGTATAAACCGAAAGTGAGTTCCATCTCGGTCGATAAAGAAAGCACCGTCTTCAGCAAGTTTCATGTTCACTTTTCCTGAAAACATGGTGGCAAGCTTTGAGTTTGGATCTTTGGTCAGTGTTTGAAGACTTGTTGTGAAGTGGTGGCCGCCTACATTCAGTTTCACGCTTGTTAAACTCTCCGGATTTACCTTTAATTTCTCTATCAGGCCTTCGATCTGATAAAACTCGGCTTCTTCCTGCAGTTCCTTAAGAGCTGCCTCTCCTTCTGGTGAAGTTAATTTCCCAGTGCGAAGATAATTGAGTATAAACCGAAAGTGAGTTCCATCTCGGTCGATAAAGAAAGCACCGTCTTCAGAAGGTTTCATTTCAAATGTCTCTAAGAACATGGCAGCCAACATGGAGTTTGGATCTTTAGTCAGTGTTTGAAGACTTGTTGTGAAGTAATGACCGCCGACATTGAGTTTTACGGATTGCATGTTTAGCTTCCCTACCTGACGCTTTGAACCACAATGAGCGTGATATTGTCGAGCAGACTTATTATATTATCCTAATAACGATTTGAAAAGGACCTGACAACAGCGACGGCGACGTGAGACTTATTTTACTTCCGGTTGTGTACTGCGCATGAGTAGATTTCTGAGACAGCGGTTTCCCTTCACGCGCGGACATCAACAAGCCTTGTTACGTTCTACGAAAACGTGGGACTTCTCTACCTTACCAGGCCAAACCATAGCAAAGGAATTAAGGTAAAAACGAAATTTTGCGACAAAATTTAAAGAAAATTAGTTTTTTTTATTAGATTTTGTATGAAATGTAAACTAACAGAGCGTGGATTGTTTTGTAAACGACCACAAACTGAATGGAGAGAGATTTGAATTATTATTCTTTGTTTTTGTGTGTGGTTGCACTTCACTTGCTCTCGCTGAGCTATATATAATTTTACTTTTCAATTTTTTTTCACAGTCAAAAAAAGAGAACAATTTAGCTTAAGTTTTATTTTTGTTTTACTAGAAAATAGTAGAAGGATTTTGACGGCAACGGTACTAGATTCGACCGATTCAAAGTGTATTTCTTCAGCAAATTGTCATTTATAAGCGTAGATTAAGCTTATTTAGCAAGGAACTCAATGGCTAGGTTGAACAGTTCTGTCGAGGAATTCCTGACTACCTCAAATATTACTATATTCATAACTGAATCAAAAACAAATACAAAACAGGGAAGTTGACATTCCACGGTTTACTAATTAAGTAAAAATTATTTTACAAAATCCAAGATTTATTGATTTCCCTGTATTTAACTTGCAAATGCTACACATGTTTTAGTAATTCCTGTCTGTTTTCATTTGAAAGCATCCTTCCAACCTTAATTATATGTTTCTCTCATTCGGAAGGCAAAGGGGAGGCCATCATTTCTTTATCTGTCAACAAGTTCAGCTAATTTATTGGAAGACTGTAATGAGAAATGATTTAGTAAATATCAGCCAAAGCAAGTTATATTTTTTTTGTTCAAAAGTTTTTAATCATGATTAGAACCAAGTTTTAGTAAATCTCAGAGTTCAATGCACATTTGCACATTTGTACAATGATAATTTTATTGATTACAAATTTTGCTGATATACTAATAGTTCTTCCTCATGAAGTAATTTTTGTTGCGCTGCACTTTCAGTCAATCAATGAAATGGACTGAAGAACACAAATTGCTGTTGTTGAGGGAACTCATGCTTTTGCAGCCATGGCTGCATAAGAAAGAAACTAGCAAGAGGAGATGATTGGGAAAAGCTGGTAGTGTCCTTAAATGCTATTCCTTGTCCGCAGTTCTGTGTTACTCATCAGTCTGTTCATGACCACTAGTCTACAATGGAAAAGAGAAGAAGGAAAAAAGTCAGGGAAGATGACAGAGCCTCAGGTATTGCCCCTGAAGAGGACAAGGAACTAGATAAGCTACTTGATGAAATCATGGAACTGTTTGATGAGTCTGACAAAGCAATAGATAAAACAAAACAGAAACAGGAAGAAGAAGTAAAGAAAGAAGAGGAAATGCAGAAGAGATCATTAGAAACTTTTAAAGATTGTGCAAAAAGGAATGCAGATGAACACCATGGAGCAAGACCATAAAAACAGTAGAGCTAGTGGTGCAAACACTCTGGCTTACCTGAAGGATAAGGCAGAAGTTGAAGCTACTTTAAAGCATGATAAATTTGAGATGAAAAGCCAAGAGTTAGCACTGCAAGCAAAGGAGCAGGAAGGAAGACAACAGCAGTTTGATCTGATGAACAAGCAAACTAGAGATATTCAGCAGCAAATGCAGCATTTAATTCAAATAAATGCAAACATGATGCAACAGCACCAACAACAAACCCTTGCACTAAGGGAGCTAATGAAAAAGTTTGCTGATAAGTGATGCTGATAAATATATGCTAGAGGTCATTTAGATGCACAAAAAGTTCACATTTTTTATTAGCCTGAGAACATTTTTAAGGATGTTAAAAATTAAAGATTTATGATAATAATTATTGGTTTACCAAAATAACTGTAAAGGAAATGTTGCTTAATATTGCTAACCTTTGAAAGTCACAAAATTGATATTATGCCAGCACTAAAAGCCTGTAGATTTTAAGGTGGTTAGGGCTGGAGGAACTGGGGTTGAGCTTTTATCAAGGCAATAGGACTTATTCAACTATCAAATTGCATCACTCTCTGTAAACATCCTCACCCTTTGTTCCCATTAAATGGTCTGGTTTGGTGGCATTTATTTCACTTTAATTCCAATATGTTAGCCTTTCTCAATTGTATAATTTTTTACTAAAAAGCAGTTCAGTTTTGTAAAGGAAAAGTGCTATTTAGCTTTTGTACAACCTGTTTGGCAGACTTAGTGAAAATAATCTCCAATTTCTGGAGGAGAAACATCAAAGTAGTCTGATGTGGTGAATCCATAACAACAAACACGAGCATTGTGAAGAAGGGCACATGTCACATACATTTTGCCAACAGCACTTGAACTTATTTTTAAAACTAAGTTTTTTTTTTAAAGTCCAGAGATTTAAAATAATTTATTATATCACCAAAATTCCATTCAACAGAAACTCTCTCCACTCATAGATTCATTCCATGCAGACTGTATGGAAGTTAGTCCAGCTCCTCGAAAAGGTCCTTGCAGATGTAAGTCGGCAAATGGGCCTTGCAGTACCGTCAACAAAACCCCAACAGTTGTCAAGAGCAGCTCCCTAGTTGTGAACTGCAACAGCAAACTCCGCTAAATAATCGGAGCTTGACTAATCCTGGTTCAAATCAGTAAGAAGGCAGTTCCGTGTTTGATACAACTCGTTCATAACAGCATTTGAGATCATACACAATTGTGGCTCTGGCCCTCCAAATCTGGATATCATGTCTACGAATCTACAGGGATAGGCAAATATTTTAAGAAAAATACATGATGCCTCAACCATGTCGACATTTACACCATTGTAGCAAACGATTCGATCCGGTAAAGTTAGCATATCTGCCAAATTGCTAAAGACATTCATGTAAAATCTAAACTCGGTTTTACATTCATCATCTGTCATCTTGTCGAGGTCGAAGCACTCGTAGTTGGTGCAGGGTAACTCCGGATTTTTAGGCTAGAGTAATTCGTAGAGTTAATTGCAAATTCTTCAGCGTTAATCAAGCGAGAAGCCTGGGCCAGGAAAATGATGTCACGGAACTTTGGCATGGTTTTTAAAAGACTTTCGTTGACTTAAACACGATAAACATCGATGGCCGTCGTCAACGTTCTCGCTCGTAAAATTTTGGCGGGAACGCCAACACGACGTAGCCCCCGCTCGACCCAGACTTCTCACGTTGCCGTTGCCGTTGACGTTGGCGGATCTTTAGGTCTCTAATAATCGGCAAAGCGGAAATTTTGCAGGACGAAGTGAAACGAGATTGCATTATGAGTTAGGCCCAATCCACACTAACGTTCTCGTTTACCATCCACTCTAAAACGTCTAAAAACGCCGATGGGAACGGAGATTATTTAAAAAGGGTGTTTAAACGGTCTCGTGTTTAGGAAACTCTCTGAGTCAAGAGAAAGCGAGTTAAAACGAAGCATCTTGAAAACGGACACGAATAGGACGTCAAATAATCAGATAATGTCGCACCCGCCATCGTTTACGGGCGTCTCTTTGAAAACAATAAGCGAAAACCATGTTACATTGCATAACGGCGTTTTCACGAGTGAGCGCCTTAGTGTGGACTGGTTAAAACAAAATAAAAACGCTAGACTGGGAAAACATAATCTCCTTCGACTTGGTTCAGCTGAATGCAGATATTTTCGGTAGGGACACATTAGTATGGTTGGGAGCCTTGAGGGCCAAAAAAAGTAGTGCACGGCGTCCGTTAAGGGAGACGAGCGAAAAAAGGAAAAAGAAGATCGGACGGGGGAAAGGAGTAATGAAGGAAACGTGAGGGGCGTGGCGGGAGGCTTTCGTTCCCTCTCATTATTCCCCTTCGCACTCGTTTTCCGCTCGTCCCGCTTTTTCCTGTGCGGCCGTGCGTGGCTTACGCGTCAGATGTGATAAGGAAGCCGAACCTGTATTGTGCAAATAAAAGGTCCGACTCTTTGAGTGGAGAGCAATTAAGTCTTTCGACATTACACAGTCTGGATAATTCCCATTGTTGCCATTAAACAATAGTCTTGCTTTTCATTTCAAACTCAGCTCCAGCTCAGCAATTTGCAAACTTCCGGGCGTATCACGGTTTCCAGCTATCTGTATCTTTGTTGTGCTGTTGTTAAGAGAGAATGCGGGTCAATGAGCTTCAATTCGACTTAATTTAAGTGAACATGATTTGAAAAGTGACCACACGACCGTAATTGAGGCATTCATTCTCTCCTCCAAAGTTTAGTTCTTTGTAACATGAGTAAGTTTGCGGTTTGCAGTAGTTAGTTCTCGTTAGCCATTTAAATTATATGGGGCACTCTAGTATGCGCTTTGCGCAGTTTTAGTGTCCATATCTTATGATAGTATACTGAAGACAAAACTACGAAATAATGGTCGACCGTGTCTCCAGTTTCTTCCTACATAGGTACTTCTCTCTAGTTATCACCGCTTCTTATTTACTAAACCAAGTACTGTCGCAACAAATATAACAATTTTGTAAGAAAAAACTGCTCCAGTAAATATGTCTTCCGCTAAACTATGATAAAATTCAGAAAATACCTCAAAATATATGTTAAAAGATAATGATACTCTAAAACTTCATCAGCTGGAGCGGACTAACAGTGCACAGTCGAGAAGAAGATGAAATGACTAAGTACGTTTTGAGAGACAAATGATTTGTCTTTAGGACTCATAAATAAATGAGAATGGTGTCTCATGTAACGATGTCTTTATTTATCAATGTGCTGACTGGCAAATTAGTTACAAAAAGCAATGCAAATAATAAGTTAAACTGAGCAGAGATGATATCGAGCGAACTGGTTCCTAAGTCTCTAAAAATTTCGCTTAAAGTTCACTTACACGGATTATCAAGTAATAGCACACAATAAACTTTTGACTCCCAATTTGTGATTATTCTTGAATTCTCCCAACTAACTGCCATACATTTCTTTGAAAACTTTTTGAGAGATATCAACATTAAACCCCCCGGTTGATAAGTCTGTAATTCTAGTGGACTTTTTCTCCGAATAATGTTTCGAAATCTGTGAGGAGAATTTGCATGCTAACCATTACTAGGAGTCAATTAGTCAATTTCAGCGAGACTACATTTTATTCCTGAAAAGGTGTACAAGAAAATTCTTGCCTGGTCCAAAATCTCCACACCCAGCCCCTCAATCACTCTTCTAATTATCTAACTCCAGTCTGAGGGCACATTTTAATAGCAATTTAACGATCGGAAAAAAATTGATATGGTGTCGAATAAGTATCTGTACATGGTCAGCGCTCAACAGGCATATATCTCTATTTGTTTATCTATTTATTTGTGTTTTATCATCCCCAGTCAATTCTTGCATTCAGAAGATTGATTTCCTAAATGTATTAAATCAGGTAGGGAGATTTATGCAAATAATACGCTCCAAGGTAGAAACATGGGTCTGTTAATCAGGCCTGACCAGGGAGGAGAGGGTAGTGGGCTATTGATATCCGCGAATTTCTTTCTCGCAATATTCCAGTTCACGTTTTCAAAAAAATGATAAAAGTTTAACACCACATGTTAAAAGGTGCCTCTGGTTATTGAATCGTGTATACATACTAAAAATCCTAATCTCTTACTACGTACAAAAAGACCGATACGTGATTACCCGCAATCCCCGGCCTGACCTGATAAATAGGTTGGAGATAAGAATCCGGCCTTGTTATATAAAAAAAACCTGCCGGTGGTTACATCCTCGTAGAGGGTATAGAGGCAACTGCTAAAATACAGAGTTGGGACAAAGTTGGTTTATGCACCATTCTGTCGTAAGCGGGGCTATAATTTTTCGCCAATCTGTCCTAAACAGGATTCAGTACGAATAAGCAGTTTTTCTCAGTGACTTCACGTCTCGGACCAGAGACATTGAAGCGCTTTTCCTTTAAAAAAAAAAGCCGTTTTAAGCAAATTATTCCCTGACAATTTATGCCAAGAAAATAAATTGGATTCATTAGCTCTTGATCTACACAAAGTCCCAGATATTGCCTGCGTATGATCCGTTTTGAGTCAGGGTTGGAATCCAAACACTTCGTAGTTCGTTACCACGAAGTTTCTTCCTCCTGCTAAGGACGATGTGTTATTCCATGCTGGTGGAATCTCGTATGTATGGCCGAGAAAACTAGAGCTCGAAGGAGACGTGTTTGCATCATCTGCAATGCGGAGGTCGCAACCGCAGCCAAATGTTGGCCCGTTGCTGCTACTGTAGAGAATAGCATACTGATGGCTGTTACTCTTAAGTGGTAATTTGGTTGGTTCCAGACCACTTGGGTTGGCCAAACTGAACAGGAACGCTTGTGTGCAGATGGTGTAACCTCCCTGACCTGTTGATGAAATGATGACCTGTAAAATGCCGAATAGAGCACCGTGCCTTCGATTACATTTTGGAAATGAGAGTAAGAAATTACAGTCAACTAAAGAGATGAATCAGTGCAAGGGGAACAAAAAATGGCCTATTGTATTTAAGCCTGGCGGATTTCTACTCAATTATCGTACGCAGCCACTGGGTGCTTTGATATTCCTGTCGTAGACTATCTTTTGGTTAACAGTCACTCTTGATGATTGCTGGAAGCTGAAACTAAAGGCTAACGCAATTTGACGAAGTCGTATATTGCGTGACCACATGGTTCTGATTGCATAATCGATCATATTCATGCTCGATTCGGCATTATATATGACCCCGTCTGAATATGAAATTACAAAATTTCTGGATTGATACATGTCGTTCTACAGTTTCACCAGTTAGCTCGAATTGTCAAGGTAAAACACTCAAGGTTTCAATTAAATAGCCCTGGATAATAAAGTTCTTCAAGAAGTGAAAATATATAACAATTTTATTTTTCGAAAAGAAGTAAACTTTAAAAAAAGTAATAGTAAAAATCGGTAAGAAATAAAGTTTCTGAATTTTGTTGTGACCGAAACAAATCTGACATGGTTAGTGCCACGAGCAGTCTGTTGTTAATGCTGATTAAAAATTATTGAATTCTTAAACAAACATTTTAAATCGTCGCAGCGATTTGAATTTTTTACCTATCAGTTTCATGGAGTGAATACTGAAAAATATAGATGAAAAATTTGGCTTGATTATTTGCTGTGTGAGTTAATCTTGTGTAAACTTGAACATTCAACACATGACTTACTGTACATCCAAGATTTCTCCGTGAATCCTCCAAAAACATAATTTCCACTCTGCACAAGAACGATTGTGGGTCCTTTGTTATCACATTTGTCGTGAAAGGTATTTGCCGCGAAGCCGTCTCGAGAAGCACTGAACAAAAGACGGAGGCGACGTCTTCTCACGTCACCGTGAGGAGGCAACCAGCTTAACAACAGGTTTTGTTGTCCTTCGTCTGTCAGGATCTCCGACTTCAGCTTTGTATCATCTAGCTCATCTAATATCCCCAGAATCTGGTAAAAATCAGCCTCTTCTTTGAATTCAGCGAGAGCTGTTGCTCCTTCCGGCAAAGTTAGTTTCCCAGTGCGCAGAAAATTAAGTATAAACCGGAAGTGAGTTCCATCTCGGTCGATAAAAACAGCGCTATCTTCCCCGGCTCTCGTCTCGTGTTTCCCAGAAAACATTGTGCCCAGCATCGAATTTGGATCTTTGGTCAGTGTTTGAAGACTTGTGGTGAAGTAGTGACCACCGACATTAAGTTTAACGACGCCCTTCATTGACTTATTTATTTCATCTATCAATCCTTGGATCTGGTAAAATTCAGCTTCTTTCTTAAGTTCCTCAAGAAAAGTTGCCCCAACGGGTAAAGTTAATTCCTCTGTGCGCAAGTAATTGAGTATAAACCGGAAGTGAGATCCATCTCGGTCGATGAAGAAAGCGCCGTCTTCGCCTAATTTCTCTTCAAATCTCTCTGAAAACATGCCGGCTAGCATTGAGTTTGGATCTTTGGTCAGTGTTTGAAGACGTGTGGTGAAGTAATGACCGCCGACGTTGAGTTTGATGATCGAGGAAGCCTGCATTGAGCATTGCATGTTGCTGCTTAACGTTAATCACATATCGATTGAATTTGCTAGATTTTGATGGGCTATTTTACGCGATTCTCCAACTCAGTTAAATGCTTGGCTGTGTCATTGCTGTTCTGTTCAGATGCGACGACATGCTGATGTGAGCAAGTTTCTTGAATGTAAATAACATTATGCTACGGAACTAGTCATGTGTATCACTCATATGATAGCGGAATCATCCAAAAGGTTTTCGTTTCACTGAACTCCTCAGAAATTTTCCTATAGGGCAATTTTAAAGAAACATTACCATTACGATATCTAGAGTCGAGCTTGTTTCCATTTAAACTTTAATAATTATTTGCATATTCACCTGAAGGTGAATACTTGATTCGACACGTCTCTGCATGTTACTTGTTTGAAAATAATACCATGATTCGAGGTAAATGATATGAATCGGCTGAAAACGGTAAGCTTCATTTGAGGAAAGAATCTGAAGAAAACCTTGTGAGATAGTTGAATAACAGCTGCCTGTAAAATCCGATGGTAAACAAACTAGTCTACTCTGTATTAATGCCTTGTCAGACAATTGTCAACAAAACAATTGCGTTGAGAAATTTTAAGCCGTTCTATTTTTACACATTACTCTAGTTTCACTTTTTTCGTGTGTCTACTCTAGATCTCTCTGCATGAATGAAAAAATTTATCTGAACAACGTTAGCTGAAATGTTGACGCATTTTAGAATTTTCTTTTGTCGAACTGAAAAGGAATTATGTGGGTATTATTTAATCGCAATTGGTAATTACCAAGCATTGTTCGGAAAAAGCATGCAAGTCATATGTCAGCAGATCGTAACTTCCTCAAGACCAAAGTTATTAAAGCTGAAGTTTCCGGGAAATACTGATAAACGGTTATTGGAGAGACACAATCGTATAATACTCAGCAATTAACTTACAGTAGGAATTTCTAATCTTACAGATCACAATGCCAGGTTGCAAAACGTCTTCCAGACACTTCCTAACCACGTCAGCATGTTTTAAATTAGCTTAGCTAGCTGGTTTCGAAACCAGCCAGCTAGGCTAATTTACTTTTTCCTATATATCTTGCGGACATATGTGTTCGCATTTCACTTATGTCGATCAGTTTTTTTAAGAAAAAATGTTTCCATGCCCCCAAGGTGCATAGGTACCGCACGCTTGAATACTTTTTTCTTTAAAAAACACTCCCTCAATGTACGGGTCTCAAGACCGAAGCACAATATTGGAACCCGGTGTCCCAGCGGATTTGGACCCCCCTAGAATTGGACCCCCCGGTCCAAATCCGCTAGCGGATATGGACCCCCCCGGTCCATATCCGCTAGCGGATTTGGACCCCTTTAACAAAACTGAG
>NC_142676.1:2990000-3020000 GCF_964200805.1 Pocillopora damicornis
AACCATCATGGAAATGCGTAATTACCAAAAATATCACTATAGGTATTATAGCTCATACTGTGAGCTCTTAGTTTCAAAAATAGATAAATACATGTGATTTAACAACATGTCGCAAAGGTCAATATGTCAGAACACATCTCACCGTTCAACTCCTTTTCTCACGGTCCCTAGACAACAGTTGTACATATGCAGCTCCAGGCGGCCCAAGCGCAAGTCCCCAGAAATTTTTGAAAGCGTCAAGCGTTGTGTGACTCGGCGTTAAAGGGCATGTAAACCCAAAAATGTATGTTTTTCTTGTACAATGTAAAAAGTGGCCTAGAAAACGAATTTGAAATTCGTTTTGTCCAATTCGACTTATTTAAGGAGAAAATCGGCGTTTTCAACTGAAATTCCATCTCCGTTAAAAACAATAGCGAGAAGTCGTGACGTAAGCCGTGGAACTAAGATATTGCGCAACACATATTTCCCAATAGAGCTAGTGTGGGAGCTCGTATAAGTAGCGGTAGTTTAGAAGATGTTTTTTCAGAAGATAGCAACTCGAATGCCCTGAGCTTAGTATATGAAAGCGATGGGAATAATCCAGAATCTTTAGGAGAGTCTGGGCCACGTCCTTAACAATATGAGCCGCGTAAGGTTTACCGAAGAACATGTTGACAGCGATGCGACCTCCTCGGAAACTCAAACTGATATTTAATTTACTGTGAGATTTATTCGTATTTGACATGAAAATCCAATAAAGCAAGGGTACAATCTAAAAGAATGCAACACAGATTTTTAAAACCTGAGCTTCTGAGGGTGTTTTATATAAAACTATACGCATATTTGCGTTCACCCGGGCTTTCTGTTGGAAATAAACTTTGTTTCACGACAGCTTAACTTAAACGACCTTTCATTTAATAGTTTTTTGGCATCAACATGACACTACAATGTAGATGACATGGGGATACATGAGAGAATACGTGCATAGACAAATTCCCTAACCTTTCTGCTGTTCTTCCTTAACTTTTCAAACTTCGAATCGGTATTCTGCTTGGTTCACGATCACGTCTACGTGCATGATGAGATTTCTGTCTGTGCTTCTCTCGATTAACATTAGATAGCTCAGTTGATATAGCATGTTTCTCCATGAAAGGTTCACTCATAAATGTTTGCTCATAAAGAGGTCTCTCATAGGGTTCGCGGACCGACTCGTTCCGAAAACGCTCGACATCTTTTAGTGTGGTTCTACCGCGAACGATCTGTGCATATCTTGTGTGCGTTTTGAACGTATTATACACAGTGTCTGTGCTGATTTTGCACCGCGAAAGCTTCTCTACGTCCGCCATTACACCATGCCATGTGCTCATTAGTCAAACGTCACGCATGCGTGATGAGGACTTGACTGCGATTTGCGACCGAACGAAAATAAAAACGAAGCCGGAATTTCAACTCGGGCGTTTCCTTTGGAAAGCCCGAGTAATTATCAAAGGTGCGAGTGTGGAACTTGTCAACCAACGCCAAAAACTCATGAAAGTGTTTGTTGTACGGAAATCGGGTAATTGTGGCAAAAAGTAGAGGAGCAAGGGCCTGAGACCCAGATAAGTTGTATCACTGAGCATCCAGGTTTTCAGTCAATTTGCCTCGATTTCTGGGTGCTGGAGACGGCCTATTACGCCTACAGGCAGCAGTAAGGCACAGATAATCGCACCGGAAACGAGTAAGCTAAATGTTTTCTGTTTCATCTGTTTTGTTACATTTTGAGATCGATTTGCTTGAGTTGTTTCTGCCATTGATTTAATAATACAGTACTACAGCTAGTTGTTTTTCGCTTCTTTCCTGGAAGGAAATTTCGCTAAATTGCCTACAGATAGCTTGTTCGTTGGTGTTGGGGTCATCTCGACAAACACTTCAGGGTCGCTGTGCCATCTTGTGCGGTAAACAATATCCGAAATATTATTCCAGCGGATCTTGGATAGTCTTACACTGGATTAAAACCGCCAAACCTTTGAGAGAAACAAAGGTATATGTTAATGCAGATCTTAGTTATTTGTGTCTTACTGCACTGGCGGTTGTGCCCGTTCTTTATGAGATATTTATGTGTATTGCTTTCCTTCATCTCCGAAGCATTTCCATCGATAAACAAGTTGTACCATGTACATTTCCTTATGTTGCCTTCATAATTATCCAACCCTGTTTGTGTTTGCTTCGATTTGAAATACTGAAAAGATAGTTTTGCATGCTGAGATCAGGATCTTTAAAGTTGTACTCAAAATGATAAATATTGTCCTACTGACCTTTGATTGTACTTTCACTGCTGTGAAAACCGTGACACAAATTCTTCTACAGTTTCTCTGCAGGGGTTAGTACTCAAATCGAGCTGGTGATGACCAGTTACGTTCGAGAATTTTGTTATAGTTTTAATTATTTGCGTTATCGTTTTCTTTTAACAAAGAACTGCATGCATAATGATGGATAGGGCTGTGAAGAAATCTTGCCACAACTTAAAACCACTAATTTAATGCTACTTTTTTTACGGTTGACGGCTAAATTCACCATTTTTGACTATAGACGTTTAAATTTTTAGGTCGTTTGACGGCTGACAGCTCCACCCCTTTCATGCAGACTCTCTCTAATCTTCGTCTTCGGTACTTGCTAAATCAGTGAAAAAATGAACCACGCACTCACACCTCATGAACAGGTTTCCTTTCTTCAAAAAGATTATCTGTTGCTTGTTCTTCCCATTCATTTATCTATCCGTAGGACGAGGTTTCCTACGCCTCTTGAAAGACGTTAAAAGATATCTTTATAAATACTGCACCATAAACCAGCCTACTCCAGGCATTCGTTTGGTGAAACGAAGCGTTGCGGAAGAGCAGAGAAGAGCTAACTTTTGTTTGTCAGTTAAGGGGGCAACAGGGTCATGACAACTATCACCTGTGTTTCATCTGTGTTGTCACCGCCAATCAAGATTTTTTTTTCTAAGAAACAAAATATCAAAGACCCATTAAACACACGCACTTTGCCTTTAATGAGATTTAATTACTCACCAATTTACAGGTACAAATCCGGGCCTTTAACATCTGCCTGATCATAATATGGTGAACTTTATGTAAATAAGTATTACGCTTGTGACAGCTATTGTTTCGATTTTCAAGGAAAGATAGACAAAATCTCTCAGTTTACAAGATATTTTATTCATTCTTCCCTTTTCTTTTTATATTCAAAATTTCCAATGTGATTCTTATTCGTTTGTTAATCACAGTCAGTTTCAGGAAGTTACCTTGTTTTTTCTTTGATACCGACTTTCATTCATCATTTAGCAACTGTCTCTGGGGTTGTGGAGGCGCGCTGGCCTCATGGTTAGTGCGCTCGACTCCGGATCGGGTGGTCCGGGTTCGAGCCCTGGCCTAGCATCCCATCCAGGGGGAATAGCAATACTCCTAGCCGCTTCATTGGCCACTTGGGCCTGTATAAAGGCTTTACTTACTACTTACAAGTTACATGCTAGTTGAAAAGTTGAAGCACTTCGTAATTTGTCACATTGAAAAGCGATTTCCCCGTAAAGAAGTAATCACCTCTGAGAATAGTACCATTTAAATCTTTATAAGCATTGCAAATATCATAAACGTCGCCGAGACAAATTGTATTTGAAGCCGAAATGTTTGCATTGCCTGAGATGTACAGGTCGTGCCCGTCCGTACCTCCCCCAAACGTTGGTCCAGAGTCACTTCTACAGTAGATGGCGTACTTTTGACCATCTTGACTAAGTGGCATTTTGGCTGGTTTCAGGCCACGCGGATTGACCATGCTGAACAAAAATGCTTCCTTGCAGCTTGCGTAACCTCCTTGACCTGAAAACGAAATGAAAGTTTCATTGGTTAACGCACAGGTAGATAATCCTGTTCGCACTTATGTTACTCGGTGATCTGCAGGGAGACTATCAGCCCTCAGTAATTTTTTTGTAAAAGTTGAAGTTATCCTTGTGCGGTCTTCGCGACTTTGTGCACAGGCATCCCAATCGTGGTATTTTAGGTTACGGATCTTCAAATCTGTATACGAACGAAGTTACACGCGCTTATCAAAAAAGCGAAATTGCCTCAGTTAAGTTAGGAAAATTTTTCTCTAGCTACCGCAGAAAAAATAAATGGTGAAATTAAATTTGAAAGAAATGTACTGCGCTGTCATTCGTGGTAGTTTCAAGTTAACCAGGTGATGGCTTTGAAGAATTTATAGGCCTACTTGTAAATAAAGTTGAATTTGTGCTTTCTTGCCTTCAATTTTTTTTAGAGAATTAGGTGTCTGGATAGGAAAGTCGGTGAAGTCGCATTAAAAAAAAGTCGCAGTTGAAACCCACTGGAACAAAGCACGAAACACTTAAGTGGAGATACGAAGCTTTGATTTTGCATTACTCTTTTGCTCGCACTATAGCGGTCATACTCAATGGTCTGTTGCACCGAGCTGACAGATCTGCTTTGCTCAAAAACACCACTTATGCTGAATGACCGTAAAGCAGACAGAAAAGTTGAAGAGACTGTAGAGTGCAAATAAAAGCATTTTACCTTAAAAATTAGAGGAAAAAAGAAAGAAAGACAACTTCAAATTCCACGATTAGGTTGACTGTGCATATTCAAGGCAAGGATGTTAGCTTATGTTCAGTGCTAATCGAGTGGGGGGCTTCGCCTTCATTTCTATATAAGTTCAGAGAAGAAATAACA
Source organism: Pocillopora damicornis (assembly GCF_964200805.1). Classification (NCBI taxonomy): domain Eukaryota; kingdom Metazoa; phylum Cnidaria; class Anthozoa; order Scleractinia; family Pocilloporidae; genus Pocillopora; species Pocillopora damicornis. The sequence goes on from NC_142676.1 coordinate 2,994,695, forward strand.
AACAAAGAGGCAAAATGTTGACAGAAATGTCAGCGCAAGATCCACCTTAGTCACGTCATCTTAGCAGCTGTCCTTCAGGAAACAAACAGATATTGTATCCGTATTGCACTTGAGGAAACCGAAAAGAGAAAACGAGATTTAGGATATTTAAAACAGTATATATCAGTAATTTTAGCCGTCATTTTCTTAAGAAGAAAATAACGTAACACCGGTAAACTGAGCATACGATTCCATCGAATTAAACGAATTCATATATGAAGCGCTACCGCTACCGAGTCAAAACTAAGTATACTATGTCTTTTCGTGGAACCGCGTGTTGCTTCAACAGCCACCGGGCGAGACGTATTCAGAATAAAGAAAATCAAACGGTTACTCTTCCACGCTCAAAAAATGCTTTCAAGCGAAATTTCGTGAGAGTCTGGCAATTCTGGATAAGTAATAAGTTAATGTAAAGCATACGTTGTCTGTGACACATGTATATTAAGTACTTCCTCGAAAAAGAAATTAGAGCACACTACGTCATCGCTTTAATGAAATGCCAGCCAATGAAATACTAGAACTTTTGGCTTTGAAAGCAAGCAAATTTAATTTCTAGGAAAACACACTTATTGAAATATCGTTTTAGCAAGTAAAAGGGACAAAAACTCGCTTTCTCGTCGGGGCACTTGTGGCTCATTTAAAAACTTTCTGAAGCAGCTTTAATGTTACCAGAAAAAGAGCCATGATCATTATCGGAAACGTTGTGTACAACATCACTAATCTATATTTTTCTCTGAATCGACGGTGCATTACTTTATTAAAAACAAAGCAAATTCTAATCACGCGACAAGCTCGCTTTCATAAATCCATATTTTTCCTAGAAACGACAGTCAATTTTTTCTTTTGGGAAAGAAAAACCGTTCACAAGCTCGCTTTGGAGCCAGCGATTAAATCACCTTCGATGATTCTTTGACGTATTTTCTCCAATTTCTTGCGAACGATTATTACATTTTAATTACATATATCATTAGTCTGGTTGCATCAGTTTCTTTTATCTGTTTCCATAAATCTCAAAATATTCGAGTACTTACTGCTCCAAGACTCTTCAGTGAATCCACCAAATATATTTTCCTCACTCTGAACAATAGTGACCGTGGGTCCCTTATTGTCGCATTTGGAGTGAAACGTTGACGCCAAAAAGCCATCTCGAGAAGCGCGGAAAAGCAGACGAAGGCGTCGTCGCCTCTTCTCTGTATTCTGGGGGGGAAGCCATCCTAACAATAAGTCTCGGTGTTCGTTATTCGTCAGAATTTCTGAATTGAATTTCAATTCATCCAGCATTCCTTTAATCCGATAAAACTCAGCCTCCTCCTGTAGTTCGTTGAGAGCTGTTACTCCTTCAGGCAAAGTTAATTTTCCAGTGCGAAGATAATTGAGTATAAAGCGGAAGTGAGTTCCATCTCGGTCGATAAAGAAAGCGTCGTCTTCAGCAGGTTTCATATCAAATTTCTCTGAGAACATGACGCCCAGCATTGAGTTTCGATCCTTTGTTAGTGTTTGAAGGCTTGTTGTGAAATAGTGACCGCCGACATTGAGCTTTGCAATCGAAGGAACGCCGGAGTCCTGCTGCATTTCAATAAAATTCCTGCTCTTGCTTATTAATAGATCGTATTGAAATATCTGATTTCCAGTCGCACAATAACGTTTCCGTAATTAATCTATAGCAATTCGAATCTTTTTTTCGAACGAAGGTTGAGTAGAAAACAGGAAGCTAAACAGGCGTAGATCGCAACGTTGACGGCGGTTTTGAACAAACAGTACTTCATAGACGAGTCATAATAGCGTAATAAGTGACAGCTTGGGATAGCTAGCATAGACGTGGCGGACGAAAAAAACAAAAGGAAAATTTATCTTTTTGTAATTATGCATTGTAATCCGATATGACCAATAGTGTTGCAATTCGAGTGTTTTATTGATTTTTCGTCAGTTCATTCGCATAGTTTTTCCTGAGGTGTCTCGAAAACGAAGACCTTAGACCTCGAAAACCAAGACCTTGAAAACTTATCGATGAAAAGTCTTTGACTCTGACGCTTTTAAGCTAGACGCCAACTAATCCCAACAAGGAAAACTGACCTCAAGTACCTTCTAGTCCATCAATATGCCAATTTTTCTCGGTCTTAGATTATGAGGTTCTAGTTTTTGAGGTCTTAGGTTTTAGTTTTTGAGACACCCGATCACAATCACCGTAACAAGAATATGTATTGCATAAAAATTATTTAGCGATAGAAGAACAAATTACAATTCTTGAGAAATATTTATAAACGACTCGTCTCTATAATTACTTCTCTGCACTGCATCGATACCGAGTCAGCGTTTTTTTAAATCTTTATTTTTCAGTACCAAAATCGTAAAATGATGGAAAAAGGGGAGCAAGGTCCGAAAGACCTTTCAACTTCTATTAAGTTGTGAAAACAATCTTTTTCTTTTTATTTCCTTTTTTTTTAATCAAGATTTTCCTCCTTTACCGATTTCGTTTGATAATCAATTACTTGAAGGTGCCCGATCTAATTTTAGTCGCCCAAAAAACACATTATATGTCCGTTTAACAGAATATTAATCAGTTCACAAGTTCAAACACTTCGTAATTGGTCACGTGAAAACGAGTTTCCCCCGTGAAGAACAAATCAGCGTTGGATTCCGCGTCATTATAAGTTGGGTTATTGTAAGTTTCACCGAGACAAACTGAACTTGAAGTAAATATGTTTGCTCTGCCTGAGATGTGCAGGTCATGCCCATCCCTTCCCAACCCGAACGTTGGTCCATAGTCACCTCTGCAGCAAATGGCGTACTGACTTTCTCGCTTAAGTGGCATTTTAGTCGGTTCTGTGCCACTTGGGTTGACCATGCTGAACAAGAATGCTTCTGTACATCTCGTGTAATCTCCATGGCCTGTTGAAGAAATTTTACCTCTCTATTAAACACAGCGCGTTTGATAACACTGTCTACAATAATTAAACTGAATTAGCTCTGTGGTCTGCTCTTTGCTTTGGTGAGACCACTAAACAGATTATCCGTATGGCTCGTTTGACGTATAGTTTTATTTCGTTGTTTTCTTTAAATAAGAACAGATAACCAGACAAATAAAAGCAACAGATATCAGCCGTGTCTTTCTTTTTACGAGAGAGGCTGGCAAATTTACATCTACCGAGTGTACGACTCCATCTAATTTATAGATACAAAACGCAACCGCCGAGTCACGTTAGCAGCCGTCACAAGAGTAATGCGGAAAATCTTTAGAAAGCTATTCTTCTGCGACTCGTAATAGATTGTTGGGCGAAATTTCACGAGAATCTGGTTTTACTACCTACCCTAAAAATGTATGCAAATAATGCGTAATTCCCAGAAAAATAAAATGAATTCAGGTACTGAGTACCTGTCATCCCGAGTTACTAGTAAACAAAACCAATTTTCTTACGAAACTCAAGAGCTAAAATGTAGTTTTATTTTTTTTCGGTGCGTGACTTATGTCGGCGGAAAGTGAAAGGAAGAAGTAAATAATTTTTATTATGAGCAGTAGAAATGGCATGCTTATTTATGAAACTGTTGTTTTCCATAACATTCATCCTTATTTAATCAAATATCCGCGGTGTGTTTCGTAATACTATTGAGACTTTTCTGCGAAAAACCCTCGGTTGTGACCCTATCAAGACACCTGCGATCGTTTATTGACGTATTTCCCAATTTTTATCTTATGATTGTCGCTCTTTAAGTGAGGTCTGTTTTTTTTTTTTTTCTGGGAAAATGCTTTGGCAATAAGCATATTGAAAATTTGGACTGCTCTACTAGTTTCTATCGCTTTCATAACTTAACTCTGTTTGCATAAATCTCACAAAACTCGAGTACTTACTGCCCCAAGACTCTTCAGTGAATCCACCAAATATGTTGTCCCCACTCTGAACAATAGTGATCGTGGGCCCTTTATTGTCGCACTTGGAGTGAAATGTTTCCGCCATAAAGCCATCTTGAGAAGCGCGGAACAGCAGACGAAGGCGCCTTTGCCTCTTCTGTGTATCTTTAGGGGGCAGCCACTGTAACAACAACTCTCGGTGTTCGTTTTCTGTTACAATTTCGGAGTTGAACTGTAATTTATCAAGTATCCCCTGGATCTGGTAAAACTGAGCCTCCGCCTGTAGTTCTCTGAAGGCTGTTTCTCCCTCTGGAAAAGATAATTCCATGGTTCGGAGGTAATTGAGTATTGATCGAAAGTGCCTTCCATCTCGGTCGATGAAGAAAGCGCCGTCTTCTTGAGGTTTCTGTTCAAATCTCCCCGAGACAATTATGAGTAGCATTGAGTTTGGATCGCTTCTCAGTGTTCCAAGAGTTGTTGTGAAGTAATGGCCGCCAACATTAAGTTTTATGATCTCAGAAATTCGATTTACGTCGTCCTCGTTTAGTGCTTCGTGAGGCTTGCTTAACGCCATCTTGGTGTAAGGCGAGTCTCCCAGCTGCAGTTATTACGTCAATTGAAATTCAGCCTCAGATGGAGACGGCAGGAAAACAGACTTTAAGAAGGTTCCATAGGGTTTTTTGATTGCGCGAGATCTGGGTGTGAATATGGCGCGAGTTTTAAAAAGTTTTAGGGAGTAAAAATACAGTCAAATTCTCAATAAATACCTCACCTCACTTTTCACAGTCCTTTGCTTGTTTTGTGACCGCTTACTTTGTTGCAACGAGGCCATTTTAGCGAGTTATCCATTTCTAGGTTTACTACTCCTAGGAGAAGGACCTTTTCTTAGGAGTAGTAAACCTAGAAATGGATAACTCCAACGCCAAAATGGCGGAAGTGACAGCTTGGGCTAACTAGCATAGACGTGGCATTTAATAACCGTCAAAAAAAACAAAAGGAATGTTTATATTCTTGTAGTTATGTTTTGTAAAAAACTGACCTCAAGTACCTGCTAGTTCATCAATACACTAACTTTTCTCGGTCTTAGTTAATTTTTGAGGTCTTAGGTCTTAGGTCTTAGTTTTTGTGACTCTCGTTTATCAGAGTAACAAGTTCGCGTATTGCGTCAAATTATTTAGCGGCTGAAAAACAAATTACAATTCTAGAGAAACTTTTATAAACGGCTCGTCTCTACAATCACTTCTGTGCACTGCATCGATACCGAGTAAAAATGTCATCGTTTTTTTAAATCTTTATTTTTCAGTATCTAAAATTTAACTCAAAATTGTAAAATGATGGAAGAAGGGGAGCAAGGTCCGAAAGACCTTGCAACTTCTATTAAGTTGTGAAAACAATCTTTTTCTTTTTATTTCTTCTTCTTCTTTCTTTTAATCAAGATTTTCCTTCTTTACCGATGTCATTTGATAATCAGTTACGTAATTAAAGGTGCCCGATTTCCTTTTAGTCGCCAAAAAAAACACATTAAATGTCCGTTTAACAGAATATTTGTCATTTCACAAGTTCAAACACTTCGTAATTGGTCACGTGAAAATGAGTTTTTCCAGTGAAGAACAAATCAGCGTTGGATTCCGGGTCATTATAAGTTGGGTTATTGTAAGTTTCACCGAGACAAACTGAACTTGAAGTAAATATGTTTGCTTTGCCTGAGATGTGCAGGTCATGCCCATCCCTTCCCAACCCAAACGTTGGGCCATAGTCACTTCTGCAGCAAATAGCGTACTGACTTTCTCGCTTAAGTGGCATTTTAGTCGGTTCTGTGCCACTTGGGTTGACCATGCTGAACAAGAATGCTTCTGTACATCTCGTGTAATCTCCTTGGCCTGTTGAAGAAATGTTACCTCTCTATTAAACAAAGCGCATTAGATAACACTGTCTACAATGATTAAATTGAATTAGCTCGGTGATCTGCTCTTGCTTGGGTGAGACGACTTAACGGATTATCCGTGTGGCTCGTTTGACGAATAATTTTATTTCGTTGTTTTCTTTAAATAAGAACAGATAACCAGACAAATAAAAGCAATAAATATCAGCCGTGCCTTTCCTATTACGAGAGAGGTTGGCAAATTCACATCCACCGAGTGTACGACTCCATCTAATTTATAGATACAAAACGCAACCGCAAACGCAGCCGCCGAGCCGCGTTAGCAGCCGTCACGAGAGTAATGTAGAAAATCCTGATACTCATAATAGATTGTTGGGCGAAATTTCGCGAGAATCAGGTTTTACTATCTACCCTAAAAATGTATGCAAAGAATGCGTAATTCCTAGAAAAATAAAATGAATGCGAGTAGTACCTGTCATACTGAGTTAAAAGTAAACAAATTTAATTTCTTAAGAAAATAGCTAAAATGTAGTTTTATTTTTTTTCGGTGCGTGACTGTATGGAGATTATGCCAGCGGATAGTAAAAAGAAGGAAATAAATAAGTTTTGTTTTGAGCAGTAAAAATTGAATTATGAGAGTGTTGTTCTCCATAGACATTAATCCTTATTTTATCAAATATCAGCAGTTTGTTTCGTAATACTTAGAAGACTTTTCTGCGAAAAGCCCTCGGTTGTGACCCTATCATGACACTTGCGATGGTTTATTGACGTATTTCCCAATTGTTATCGTATGATTGTAGCTCTTTAAGCGTAGTCTGTATTTTTTTTCTGAGAAAATGTTTTGGCAATGAGCATATTGAAAATTTTGGACTGCTCTACTAGTTTCGTTCGCCTTCATAACTAAACTCTGTTTGCACAATTCTTATAATACTCTAGTACTTACTGCCCCACGACTCTTCAGTGAATCCACCAAAAATATATTTTCCACTCTGAACAATAGTGACTGTGGGCCCTTTATTGTCGCACTTGGAGTGAAATGTTTTCGCCATAAAGCCATCTTGAGAAGCGCGGAACAGCAGACGAAGGCGCCTTCGCCTCACCTGTGTATCTTGAGGGGGCAGCCACCTTAACAACAAGCTTCGGTGGTTGTCGTTTGTTATAATTTCGGAGTTAAACTCTAATTCATCAAGTATTCCTTTTATCTGATAATACTCAGCCTCCTCCTGTAGTTCTTTGAAGGCTTTTTCTCCCTCAGGAAAAGTTAATTTCCCAGTCCGGAGATAATTGAGTATGAATCGAAAGTGAGTTCCATCTCGGTCGATAAAGAAAGCACCGTCTTCAGCAGGTTTCATGTCAAATCTCCCTGAGAACATGGCGGCCAGCATTGAGTTTGGATCTTTGGTCAGTGTTTGAAGAGTTGTGGTGAAGTAATGACCACCGACATTGATTCTAACCCTTCCTTCTGTCTTTGACGCCACCAAATTAAATTCGTTTAATAACTCCTTGATCTGGTAAAATTTAGCTTCCTCCAGCAGTTGGCTGAGGGCTGTTGCTCCTTCTGGTAGGACACTTTTCCCAGTGCGAAGATAATTAAGTATAAACCGGAAGTGAGTTCCATCTCGGTCGATAAAGAAAGCGCCGTCTTCGCATTCTATAAACTTAGACCTGGATGAAAAGATGGCGGCCAACTCGGACTCCGGATCCTTTGTTAGTGTTTGACGACTTGTTGTGAAGTAATGACCGCCAATATTAAGTTTTATTGTCGAAAATATGTGATTTACGTTTTCCTCATTTGGTACTCCATGTTTCCTGCTAACGCCATCCTGCATTTTATAGTGTAAAGCGAGTCTCCCGGCTGCAGTTCTCAAGTCAATTAAAATTTAGCCTCAGATGATGAAAACAGACTTTGAACAAGTTTTTCAAGGAATAAGTCTGACGACAAGACAAACGCAAGCGGCCGCACCAGTGAGCCATGAAACAAAGTAAACACGTCTAAACAGGAAAACCTAATCGATTTTTTGCATTTTTATCATTGTTAAGTAAACTCATAAGTTATCTGTGCGATTTGGAATAAATTAGCCCTCGTAAATTTTTAAAAGATTACAAATTGCACTCACCCTACGGGCTCTTGCAATTTGGTCGGCCTTTCCAAAATTTACTCGTGCTTATTCATCTCATATGGCACTAAAAATCATGCACGCCACTTAGTTCAATTACAGTTATTTGGCTAACGAAGTGTATTCATACCGTTACAAGCGACGATGATCCACGGATCTTAACTGATCTAGGATAGACTCGAAATTCACGGACGGATTTGCATTCTAAAAGGAAGCAACTGCTTGTTAACCATCTCTACTATTTTGGTAATTTTGTTAGACCTAGCTTCTACTGCCACCTCTTGATTACTTGATTAAGAAATATATTATTTGGTTCTATCAATTGTCCAGTACGGAGATACGATAGAGTCACCTGGAATTTCCCAGTGCGAAGTTTAAACCGGAAGTGAGTTCCATCTCGGTCGATGAAGAAGGCGCCGTCTTCGCAAGGTTTTATCGCAGACTTTGACAACAAAATGGCGGTCAACCTTGAGCCTTGATCTTGGATTTGGTCAGCGTTTGAAGACTTGTTGTGAAGAAACGACCGCCAACATTGAGTTTTACAACGGAGGGAATGCTCTGAACTTGTTGCATTTTGAGAACTTTCACCTCTTGCTTCTCAGTCGTAATCGCAACAAGAGCAGGTTTGGTGATTTCAACACTGCTTTTCGTTCACAAAGTTGTCCTCTCTTTTGACCACGTGCTAGAGGACTACAGGAAGTAAAAACAAGGGGCTCTGGGAACTGGGAACAAGAATAGGTAATTAATTAAGGAGCCGGAAGTTGAAAGGGAATGTCTGAAGTCTAGAGGTCGAGTTTCATGTAATGAAAAATCTTGAAGGATATTTTTTCAAATTGTGACGCGGAGCCTAACTCTCCTTACTGGATTATCTCCCACATTACTTTTCTTTAGTATAAATGTACTTCTTCAAAAAATTAATGGCGAGTCACAACGCGTCTTTATTCTTGATTTCGGATGTCACAATGATCAAGGCTCTACCTAGTTCACGTAGTCGCTTTGGAATGAACTTCTGTCTGCTAACAAAACCCCAAAACAAGGCTGTGTCTGCCCAGGGGGGCGGGAGCAGTTGATTTGGGGGTAGGGGTAAGATGGGGTAGGAACGGAGGATTTAATAACATCCCTAATGACCTGTACTAAAATCGCGTGCAGAAACTCCGTTGAAATTGAGGTGTTCCCCCCAGCCACAATCTATGTTGCGTTGAATGCTTCACGCCAATAACGTCCGTTCTTGGTAGTAACTATACACAATTTATTTCATCGTTTTAGAATAGTTCAAGTTAGGTTAACAGTTACAGTCAGGTTTCACTTGGAGTAAGTGCGAACTTCAAGAATTTAAATCACTTCGATAGGGTGCCGAAGATGACTGAATGCGACCGACTTTTCACGAAAAAGGCGGCTCGAAACCCAGCTGAGGAACCTAAGCTTTTCTTGGAAATATAATAAATGTAATTCGTCAATTTAGGCTGACTTCGATTCGACATTCACCCTACGCCAGAATAGAGGAGAGACCAAGAAAGAACTGTTCTTTAACCATTTACACCCTAAAATCGGTATGCATATTCTCCATACTGTTCTCTGTACATTTCCGAGGAGAATTTGTTTAACAATCAAGGGCTTAAGTTGACGATCATTTCCTTGATTCTCATTACTTTCGTCTGATTTAGCACTGACACAGTAAGGAGAAATTAGATACCAGTCATTCTTAAGGCCTATTTACACGGCACGACTTTGTCGCATGCGACAAGCTTACGACAGGCCTACGACATGACTTAAGATTCGTAAGCGAGTTGTAGGTTTGATTTACACGAAACAATTCGTGTCGTAAGCCTGTCGTAAGCTTGGCGCATGCGACAAAGTCGTACCGTGTAAATAGGCCCTTAGGAGTTTAAGGGTTAATGCGAAACGAAAAAGTTGACCTTTGAAGGCTTTTATCTCTCTCGCCAGGAAGGCGTTCGAGTCTCTTACAGTTTACTGCAAGACCAAATAAATAATTACATAGACAATATAACACTAATAGACAAAGTACTTTAAAATAAAAATCTGATCCAATACATAGGGTCTCTCAATATAAAACGAATATACGCTTATAATAACTATAATACAATACTGCAAAACACTTTACCTAAGGACTTTCCCAGGCGGCCTTGAATCATATATTCTTCATTCTCTCTAACACATACTACCTCTAAACCTGAAAACAAAATCTACAGGAATTTCCCTAGGAGGGGATGTATCAGTCGGCTCACCCCACCCCCTACCTCTCCAGCTCTAACTAATTGCTACACTCAGCAGCTACTACTTATCGTCTAAGGAATGCATTGGTCCACAAAATAAAACAGAATGCTTAAGTCAAGTGAAACGAATTTCTACACCGTAAACTCTCTCCTCCGTTGAGGTATATTCAAGCGAAGACTACTATACATTTGCGAATGTGTATATGACATCCGCTGTCAAAGAGAAGGGAGTATCAGATTTTTTTTCCTAATTAAAAAGAAGAATTAATTTACCGTCTTCGTACAAATTGCACAATAGAGACGTAAGGGAATTAGGTCAATTGAACAGTTTTACTTTTTGACCTCATAAACTTCAGATAGTCTAGATTCCGTCCAAAATAGCACGTGTTTTACAGACGAAATCTCGAGAATTTCTTGAATCTAAAGCCATGCAAAGCCTGTGGTGACATCACATACCATGTGACTCACACATGTCGCCATCTTTAACCATTCCCAACGCGAGCTTCAAGTTTGCATCTGATCAACATCTTAGTCATCGTCGATAACAATAGGTTCCACTGCTTCGCTTTCTGGCGGGGGCGGCATGGCGTAAATAAGGGCGCGAAGATGCACGCTACATTTCACTTCCTTCCACGGTCTTCGCGCAACTTTTTTTTGGGAGTCCACTGGTAAGACTCTGCGTGCTTTCCTAGCGGAGAACAACATATCAAGACTCAGAGAATCATTCACAAAACCTCTAAATGCGCTTTTGATTCTAGACTACGAGAAGTCCCTCCTTTTCGCCGGATCCGTCGCACGAGTCAAAAAAATTCAGTGGAAAATAAAAAAATTGATTTTAGCGCGCCGTGCGCATAACCCCCAATGTTCTGCACGGCGCGCAAACATAATTTTAATTGGACTCGCGCGGCGAATTCGCTTAAAAAAAAAGCGACTGCTAGAAGTGTATTTTGAGAAAACCAAGGAAAGGACAAATTCAACATTAACATACTTGGAGACCAGCGAAGTCGAACATCAATACAATAAAGAAGACAGGCGATAAGAATTCTACAATGAGCCTCTTACCGATAGGTTCTTATCATTTTAGATTACCAATTTTAGATTATCAATTTAGATTACCTTGAGCGTTTGTTTGAGCGGAACTGGAATTCCTCAGGTGGATCAATGAACTGCGGATTCAGGTGGTGACCTTTGGAGCTTACAGACTTGATCACCGGACTTGGCTTGCTATTTTCCACCGGCTTGGCATTCTCACCGACCACCACTCTGTTAGGAACTGGTGTGGCCACTGAATTCACTATGACACCTCCCTCAGGATTTCCCTTAACAGGAGCTGTAGGCTTTGGGAGGAGGTACGGCTTGTTTGCTGCCCCTGAGGGAGAGTAGTTGGGCAAATTGTTCATGCCACGCTCTAAATGAAGCTGTCCGTTGATGTATGACGTCACTGAATGCTGCGCATATGGCACAATCTTAGTAGATCCGGGACCCAAGGCCGGGCTGACGTCACAATATGCGGGATACGACCGCTGTTTAGGCGGCTCTGCAGACGCGTGCATCGTTTGTTCATGGTGTGTTAAGCTCGCTGTCAATAATAATGAAAACACTCCTTTAGGATTTCATTTAAACAAACTGGTCACTAGAACGGAACTCACAAATTTTCCTTACATCCTCCCTTCCGATACTGTCTAATTTATTTTCCCCTTCTATCGGCCGACAATTTTAAGCTTCCTTGTGATGACTATTTATTTTCTTCGATTAATAATTCAAATTTATTATCAAATTTAGAAGATCCGACTCCACACCGTTTTCATTTCCTTTAATTTTCTTTTAATGAAAACAATCAGCTAAAAATCCACTAATTTGATCACAATCAAGACCGAAACTCCCGGAAGTAAGAGAAATTGACCCAACAAGGAATCGTCCAACATCATCTTCTCTAACAAACTCACACTTTCTTCAGCCGATGCCTTACGCTCCACAAAGACTGGTACAGCGAAGCAGCCTGTAACATGAGTTACTGCTTACCTTGATTATGAAGGATCTTGCCACAATAGGTGCACTCACAGCCTTTCTTCCCCAATGGTGACGTTGCACTGAGCCGTTTAGCCGAAGGACCTGCAGACGGGAACAAACAGAACTTTATAGCGCTTCTTACAATAAAATTTTGCGAAGAATTAGAGAACTCTTGATTCAACACCAGAACCAAAGTAAAAGAAAGAATTTAAAGGAGCAGGTGACTTCTAAACATAATGAGGCCAGAGTAAAAGCCGATAACGAATTCGTGATTGATTCGAGTTTTGCATCTGATTTATTACGAGGCTGGGGTGATTTTTCCACAAGAACACTAACAAGGCGTAGTTCTGTGAAGCCAACAAATACACTGGTAACAGAAAGTGGCTGGCAATTCTGAGCTGCTAAGCTGAGCGTTATTCTATAGAGCATCACGCACAAGAAAACATGAGTGATCAAGTAGCGACTGGTTTTTAGTCTTGCAACGGATTGCTTTGGAGAGTAGCACAAGTTTTTCTCGATCAATTATGGGGCGATGCTAGGTAGAGCCATTGCTCTATCAGTAGGACTTCAAACCACAGATCGTCTTACCGTCAATACCATTCTGTTGCACGGAGCCACTTTCGTGAGACCGCTTCCTGGCCATCATATGGTTCGTCGTCTGCTGGGAAGTTTGCTGACTTTGTACAACAGGTTTAGCTGAGGGAATGGCTGCGTACTTCCAGTCGCTGGCCTTGGGCGGGGTCGGCTGAATAGGTACATAGCTCTTCGACGGAGGAATCATTTTTCTTGAAGGGGAGGTAATTGAGTGACCAGTAGGAGTGGGAGGGGATGGTGAAGTTGGTGAGTGTTCCTTAGGGAGGGGTAGTAAGGTTGGTTTGGACGGTTTAGGAGGTTTGTGTGGTTTTGGCGGGTTTGCTTTAATCTTGTCCACGACATCGTGAAGTTTTCGCTCCACCCTCCGTTTCTTCGCTTTAATTAGGGCCTCAGCTTTAGGCGTCTCTAGCCTCTTTAAACCTGATGGAAAAAAATTCACAGACATTTAAATCACAAAAGAGTGATACTGGACTATTCCATTGTATTGGCTGGGAATAACTACTAAAACAATAAAGTTTATTTGCTATCAGTTGCAATGGTAGAAAGTCAGTTTTCTACTGATTTTCAACGTGTTTACTCTTTCAAGGTCATCAAAATAGGACTCCAAATTTGAATACATTTTAAAGAATCCACGAGTCTGAACTGACTCTGTTGCCCCCTTCCTACCAAACTGACACAAGTTCGTGAACGAGCACTGATAAGATTTAATATTTGGGAGTAAGCTTTTCATGCAAGAGTTCAAAAGACATGACATCTCTAGGAAATTATGAAAAGACTGACTAGTGGGAAACTTACACTGTGCTCTGATTTCTTGGATATTCAGAGCTTCTCCGACCACTCGACAATGATGCACTTTATTATACAGATCTTGGCACAGCCGCCGAGCCAGTTTGGTCAGCGGTAAGGCCCTAATGTAAAACGGTGACCTAGGTTTGAGTTTACGCGGGCTGGGTGGTCTGCATCCGTGCACGGCTGTTAGGTGCCGAGTGAGGTTGGGACGAGAGTTGAAAACCTGGTGTTGACGAGAATGAAAAGGGATGTAACACAACAACAAAAAGTACCAAGTAAATACGCATACCCGAGAATGGAGGAGATCAACATAAATTTTTGCTAAAAGAAGGAATGATGCATGAGAATGAAGAGTTACAGCGACCGTGTAGAGCCAAGTATTGCAAATCACAAAAATCACTCAAACTTTTAAGTCTGTCAGAGCATGTTTAACATTAGGTTCACTGACAGAAAACGTAGGGATTGTGTTGTCAGGTACAGAATTGTGTGCAACTGTTACATTGTAAACAGCGTAAAAAGCGTAAAAAAGATCTGAGAGAACATTCAGTTTCCTTGGTATGGGGATGCACTTTCCATTAACACCTCAATACTTATAGGATTAAACTACAAACTCTCACAAAACATTTGTACAAGATAGGCTTTCATTTCATAAGTGGGGTGTACGGCTACAGATCGAGTTTGAAAATGGGTTAGTTTAACTTCCCAAAATCTCTTTAATTGCGCCAGCCTCTAGAGATTTTTGCTATTCATGTACATGTCAACGGTTCCACAAAAAACATGCTTGGAGGACAATGATTCTGTCCAGAATCTCTTCACCTAAGAGAACTGAAATGTCCAGGTGCTCAACCTAAGTCACATGACTGGACAGATAGCATTCTCACCAATGCATCATGCCTGTGCCCATAAGGTCACAGTCACATCATAATTCAGACAACTCATATCGTGACAAATTTACCTTTTCGCATCGTGACACCCCACACTTGTACACCTTGTGTGTTCCCATGTGACTGGACAGACGCTCTGTTAATGAACATCATAAACATTGCGTTATGAGAGCATTATTCCACTTAAGTGTGTCAATATTACACGTATGTTACAAAATAACAGAGAAAACTCTGCACCTGATTTAGCAATCAACCAAATATGTAAAATTGATCAATGAATACTGTGATGTTTTCATGAAGCGTTGTAAAACCAAAACCACAGTTATCTTAACAGCCAGTCAGAGGGAAGGAAAATATCAGAGGGAGTTGACAAATCTAGAAGAAAAGATGCTTGAAAACATGGAGATGATGTTTTTGTTGTTGTTTTTTCCTTTCTGCTCTAAATTTCCCATAAGTAAACTACACGTCACTCTAGATACCTGCTCTGTTGAAGACCTTGCCGCATACTCTGCAGGTGTAGCTTGGCTGAAGACCGCCATGACCCTTTCCAGACAGACCATCTGACACCGAGGCAAAAGAAATATTATTAAAAACAGTAGCTCTTATTCCAGATCCGCACACGTGGTTTAGTTGGACAGAGGTTTCCTATTAGCGTACGCAAAAGCGAGGCTATCGGGTCAACGGGTCGGAAACGTTACATTATTTCCAAAATCAGCGTTTTCATCAGCGAAGAGTTGTTTATCCTTTCTTAACCCCCAAGATGTGCTTAGTAGGTTCCAGGTTCCCATTCCACTCACAACAATAACAGAATTTAGCAGAACTTCCATCTAAGTGGTCCAAATTCAACATGTCTACCAACCTACCGTTTCCTTGTTGATTTGTACTAGGAAAAGTGCTACTCTCTTTTAGAGTAAGTTTGATTCAGATTATCAACTTGTGATTGTTTAAAACCCGAGTATGTTACCTGCCTGGGGTAGTTTGATGTACTTTGTCTATAGACCAAAGGTTTACATTCAAATTTTGTCCATGCATGTTTTAGAAAACGTTAATTCATAACAGTCATAAAAGAATGCGTTTTTTCAGTCCCTTGGCCTTTTTCTACAGGTGCTTCGTTGTAATAAGCTTCAGTCTGAATTACAAGCCTCTCAGAATAGACATTCCTGGTCCTACATCAAAAGCTGTGAAAAAAATGTACATATAAACACCTGGTCTTTTAAGTCCACCATACTTCTTCCAGTAAATCCAGCACAACGTGCAAAGCCAGAATTTATGTTGCGAATTTGGAACTCCCCAGGGATACCACTGCTGGGATGAGGTACCTGTGGCCACAAGTAAAGAGTGTTACCATAAAGTATCCAACTTTGAATAAAAGCCCACCCTGTAAGTATGAAAAGCTAATAAGTGTCCACCCTCTTCAATTGTTGTAAAATTGCCATTATTATAATTCTTGTGCAACAAGTTTCTCAAAGGTTCCTAAGTCTGCTATAAACCATCTTGCAGTTCAAAAAACCAGACAGTTTGCAAACAGACAATTGGCATAAAAGATTTGTTCATCTCCCCTTACAGCAGTAAACTGGAGTAAAACAAGCTAATACCACTATCTTGCAGCCTCTTCAATGCCCTAAGCTTAATGCTTTACCTACAGTTAAAACTGTTTATCATACGCACCATAACAGCTTTCACAAGTAACACCAATGAGGTTAGTTGCTACACCAGGTGGTGGAGTTAAAATTATAGTAGATGTCTGCTTTTTCCCTGATTGACTTGTACTTCCACCACTAAAAAAAAAAACAAGTAAAATGTCATCAATCTACCATCTGCAAATAAAAAACTACAATTTTCTGACAAAGCTCTGTATGCTGGAACACTCTCCTCTGAAGGTTATTTATGGTTAATTATCTTCAGAAAGTAGCTTAATCTTCAGTAATTTAATAAACAAAGAACTTTGACAGTATGAATGGGTACAGGAAAGCTCAATTCTATCAAACCACACTGTCCTGCACAACCAATTGAGAAGATGCATTTTCAAATGTATTCAAATTAGTGTGGATGAGACCTTCTTATAAGTAGATTCCATGATGTAGTGGGTCTGTCTAGTAATAGATCACTAGTGACAACAAAATGAAGTAAGAACAACTAAGTATCCTATACACTTAACCAACATCAATTCATAGAAAATATAATTTATCCTCATGGTGAGGTCAAAAACACATGTTTTAGTGTACTTACAGGCCGGGTATGTAGATCTGTGTTAGATTACATTCCTTAGAGACTGCTTTAAGTCTTTTCTATAAAGTAAATGAAAAAAAAATTGAAATCATTATTGTTATTGCTCTAAAATAACATTATTCCCTTTTAAAATTATCCAGACTAAAAATCATCATTCTCAAATTCAAATAGTCTAGTTCCTATGAGTTCTTTATATACTAAGAATGTGTGTGAAAGTTGAAATAAAATTAGTAGAAATAAAATTAATATATTAGGTTTTGTAGGTACAACAATAGTCAACTAAGTCTCAATACCATTAATACCCCTGATGAAGGCACTAGACAGGAGTGTCGAAACGTTGGGTCTATGAATTGTAACTTCTTCAGTTACATTCATTAAATCTGCAAACCAGAGTAGCATCAAACTATGTCTGACCATTAAGAGTTGTAAAATTTATTTTGGGATTTGAAGTACTATAGAATTTACATAACATGATAAGAGTTTCCTTTGTACCAAACAAATGACTTGGGAAGTGTCAGTGTTATCATTGGGCATCCAGTGATCAAATCAAACAATTTTTTTGTTTTATTTACCAGTAAATATGAACAAATGTGTGACCCAAATTCTCTGTTTCAATTAAAGGAAAAAAATGCTCTCCAGTTGTGCAAAACACTGGGTATATGGCTAGAGGAAATCAGAAATCCAAAAAAAAATTTGAGTTTATGTATCATATTACCAAAGTGCAGGAGCTGAATAAACAATAAAAAAGGCAATAAATGACAAATTGAGTAGAGAAAATTTATATTTCTTTCACCGTAAAGCTTTTCTCTAACCTGTTGTAAATATCTGTCTGTGGTTTTCCACATGTAATAATATTCCACTATACTTGGTAGACTCTTCCAAGGAAGCTATAGGGAAATAAAAACACAGAGTTAACCAGTGATGCCACATAGATCACTTTATAGAGGTCACACACAGAATAATAAAAAAGTGCAGATCTCAACATTGGCAGATCATTGAACTACAACTTACAAAGTCTTTCTGAATGTCAGCAAAATCTTTTCCGTATTTTTGAAGGGCTTCTTCAAACAAAGTTGCTTCTCCTAATATGATAATCAAACAATAATTTTAGCACTTTCATCAATAGTCCAAGAAATTGTGACACTGTCCACACATGATCACCCAAAATTATCATGTTATTGTCATTTGTTACTGAACATAAATTGAACCATACACAAAGGTAACTGTAATACCTCAAATATAATGAGTTCACTATTGACCAAGCATGATAGTGATTATCCTTGGGTAATTAAAAATAATTTACTTTCATTGGGCTGAACTGAACTTGTTGATAGAAGGTGGTTAAAATAAAATTTTGATATTTCACACTGTGTGGAAACAAAAGGATGCTCAACATTTATCCAATGTTTTACATGGAGTAGCTCAGTAATTCATGATTCACAAAAGAAATTATTGCAGGACTCATTGAGATTAACTTCATGGTTTATTCCCAAAAGCCTGATGTTGTCATCTTGCAAAATCAGGCTTCAAGAGAAAGAACAATTTCAGGCATCCCCTGGAATTGAACACTTGCCTCCTAGATACTATCTGGGTGCCACTAGCAACTGAGCCAAGAAGCTCAGGTTTGAATCCTCTTGCGGCTGGAATTTTACAGGCCTCTTCTCTACATTTACATCAGCATGGATCTTTTCTTCAGTAGAATTTCATCAACAGGTCAAAAAAAAATTTCTTTCATGAACCCTTTAACCACTATGAGGGACAAACATATAATTTCTCCTTCCAAAATCATCCCTCAATCACACATTAAGGTCATGAGAATAAAGAAAATGATCACCAAGTAAAGAACTTCTTGATTGTTAAACAAATTCTCTTTTACAGCACCCTAAAAAATGTATAGGGAGCAGTAAGGAGAATATGCATACTGAAAGAATGTTCTGATACACCTACCTGCTGACCACTCTTCCATCTCATCACGACAAAGAATGGGTCCACCGGAGGGAACCAGACTAGCAATTGCCTTGCTGACATTGTACCCATTATTATGGAGAGCACACATGGCATGAGACTGAAACCAAATTAAGCATGAAATTATTGATAAAAACAGAGTACAAAATGGCAGAGAACACAAAATTAAGGGAAAAAAAGTTGTATTCTGCCTCAGGCTTTCATACAAGAGATTTCTCAGTGGTCTAAAGTTCACCCCTTAACCTAGATAGGTCTTTCTCAGAATTCTTTCCTAACCACATTTCCCTACTGGCAGAATGAGAGTATACTCTGACAAATTAGAACCCCAAGAAAAAGGAATGCACTAATAGTTAGAAGCATTTCTGCTATACTATAATATTCCAGTAGAAACCAAGGTTCTCACAGAGTTGGGTAGTTTAAAAATATTGTCTTACAATGTACATGTACAACATTATTGAGGAGACCCAAAACTGTTCACACTCTAGGACTGTTCACATGCTATGCAAGGTCACCAGCTTTCTGCTCTACTTCAATTCAACCACCTCTGACAATTCTACCCAGAAAGAGGATTATCATTCAAACAGCATAATAAACTGCCCTGCTGAGGAGAACCTCAAAGGGCTAATGACACTGAAACCCAGAAGCTTAGGGCTTTTTTCAGTATATGTGCTTCTGAATTCTTTCTTTAATGATTTTCTCAAACAACAGATATCACATATTGCACCAATGAATCACATATCACATTACATAAAGGAATTTAAATATTATGAATAGGGTGCAAGATCTAATCAGATTATAATCAACAATAGTTTTGCCTTTAACCTTGACTTAGTATAAGAAAATGTATTCCAAACCCAAACGAAATTCCCTTAAATTAAGACCAAACCAAGACACAGCTGAAGGGCAGGTAAACTTAACAACAAACAATACGATTTACAAAGGTAACGATATGATCTGAAGCATGACAAGAAATTCTGGCATGTTTGATGAATGCACCTAAATTTATCATATTCAAATTTGGTCTTGAGTAAAACCTGAACTACAAGTGAGAGCACATCTCATGCAATAACATGATTTTTCTGATAGGGTGGAAACCTTGTGTTTTTTTTCTTTTTTTTGGCTTGGGTAATGCATCAAATCAAACAAGTATGCAAATTATTTATAATAAGATTCTTTGTTTCTTTACATGTATTAACAAACTTATTAATTTTTTTTTGGGTACATGTATTACCAAACTTATTTATTTTTTGGCCTACCAACAATTGACATACCTTATAACAAATTAATTATAAAATCTGTTTTCTTTTAGAAGCAACATACATTCACAGACCTTGCTAGATATAAGAAGTACATAAACAGGACTTTTTTTGGTATATATTAAGCAAAGATGTCACAGAGCTCTTGCTCACAAAAAGGAAGTCACATGAAATATGTTTTTTGGAGCTATACATATTTATTTTTTGGTAATTTCACTGCCATTCTGTTTCTTCTTTTCTTTGTGCATTTTATCTGCCCATAATACTGACAAATACTGTATGCCTACCATAAGCTGTATTCAATAACATGGGCTTAAAATGATTTTCACACATACAGTTAACTGATAAGCATAATGATGTATAAGCCAACTATGAATAGTTTTAAGTATATTCTTAGTAAGCTGCAATAATTTAGGGAAAAAAAGGACAAAAATAATTCAGGCTTTGACAGATCTTGAACTCGTGCCTTTAAGGCAATGGACAAGGGCTACACACAACTAACCTAAGAAACTACATTTTCACAAATGGTTTCAAGACGTTTAAAGACCAACACCACACTACAAAGGAAATTAATCATTCAAAACTTACCAGTGTGATGTCTCGAGAAGCTGCTGCAGCACTCATGTGTAAGCTTGGCTGCTTAACTGAACTGCTACAATCAAGAGCTCTGGCGAATGTCCCCACAGATCTAAAATAAATTTTAAAAAAAATTGAGAAGCTTTGTCATACCAAACAAGAAAGAATCAAAGCATTTATTCTCATTTGACCAAGACATGGGTAAGGCTTAGGTACGAAGCCTTACATCAGTTTGATTTGTTTAGTAACCCTCTTAACAGTGATTAAAATGCATCTTTTCCTTACAATATCAAAACAACATTGACCAGAGAGGTGTTGAGAAAAGAAAATATTACACTTACATGTCATGTATTAAGTCACAGTATTTCACTAGGAAATTAATGATATTCAGAAGGGAGAGTTACAAACCAGACCTTGGAAGTTGAAAGGTATAGAAAACAAAAACAACAACAACAAATATATTATGTTCTACCACTTGTCCTGTGTACCTTGCTATAACAAGAAACTGATCAATGTGTTGATCCTGCAGGGGATTTTTTGGGTTCCAAACCAAAGTTTCCAGTTTAGAAAGATCCCTATCATCTTGAAGTCCTTAAGTATAAAAAGAACAACAATTTCAACTCATTTCAGGTTAACTAATTTACACTGAAAATTTTTAAAATCAACATTTTCAACTTGAACTGACACTTGAAACATAAGACCCAAAAAAATTAAGTATCACATTCTGTTTCAAGCATCAAAAGCAAACTTGATCTTTGATATATGCAGATGTCAACAATTGCAAGAGCACTTTCTGTCTTTTAAACATTTCGTGCTTTCTAGAAGTGGATGATAGCATTTTGACCTTCTATCACAAGACAAAGGATTCCCTTTGGAAAGATTCTGTTGTGATGGTGTTAATTGAGGTCTAGAAAAATACTGAACCATGACATACAATGTATGAAATACAAGGTATTTCAAAAGTCTGCCAAAGTCGATAACTAACCTTTACGAGCTGTTTTGGGTACTTGAGCTTGATAAGCAGTGCCTATTCCCATTTCTCCTCTGTCAGCAACTAAAGTCTTTTGTTGAGGATCGTAAACAAGAAAGTAATGAAACCAGTCCTGCAAGAAGAATGGAACATATGATCAGTATGATAGAACACATGATCACCTAAAACATCATGAGTATAAAAGATATTGAACACACCTCTTTTTCTAAATATTTTGGTAGAACTTCAGCCTCATTGTAAAGAGTCACCAAACATTTTCCTCTACGAAAAATAAAAGAAATATTACAGTGCAAAAAAATCAAACTCTCATTAACAAACATTAAAAATCAATAATGTATAAATAAATCAACTTTATAATTTAAAAACAAGTTAGCAATTTGACAGACAAAACATCACACAAATCAAAACATTTCTAAACTCTTCAAAATTCACTTGTGACCCCATACACATATATACATACATGTATGAGGATTCATTTGTAACAAAATGGCATTATTTTCATTTAAAAGTAAATTATTGTTGACCAGTAGTTTGTGCCAAAAAGACATAGGTTCCAACCATCTGTTCACTTTTGTTTGCTAATAAAGTTTAGGACATGAATCTCTAGGAAAATTATTTTTGACACAGTTCAGAGTTTTTAAAAAGATTTTCCCTTGACTTCTGATTTTTTTAAAAGACAGCTGACAAAAACATTTTTAGACAACAAGCATATGTTGTACCAGCTACCACACCACTCTCCATGAATTATTAAGAAGGACAGAGATATTTAATAAACATATTCAGTGATTACAAGTGCAATTGATAAAATCAGCACAATGTACAATGTAAGTTATGCGAAAGTGTTGGTTTGTAACCAAGAAAATACATTTCACATGTTTTGAGTACCACATCCAGAAATTCTAAAACATCTTGAGTTTCTGGAGTGATCTCTCAGTGTTCTGAATGAAAAAGCTTTTCATTCTGCTTTTTTTTTCTTTCTTATTCTATCCAAAATTCACAAACAGCATGAAAAAACACACACAATTCAAGTAAAATTATTCTTTTGTAAGAACAATGCATATTGATCACACAACAGGAAACCTGACATTATAGTAGCCTAGTATGAGTTTAAATTTACAACTGGAAACTTTACCAATAATAACCAGTGTGCCCTATACTGTAGAATTTGGGAAAGTCAGCATTTTCAAAACAGGTAGGTAGATGTACTACAAAAACACATCCACAAGAGCACAAATTTGTGCTTAGGATCATAGAAAATTACTATGAAACAATTCTATGGTATAATTGAATTCTATACAGACAATGCATGTACCATGATAGGATGACACAGACCTGTCTCAAAATCACAATGAAACATCAACTGCCTTCTTTGCAAAACAAAAATTGACGGAAATTTCCTGTGGTCCAAATTCTAAATCTGCTTTGTGATTTTTCCTTCTCTTCTTTCTAATTCAAGCAATTTGAAAACTTCAAAACAACATTACATGAACTATGTATCTTGTAATACAAAACAATCTTGACCTTGCAAAAGCTAAACATCTTGCCTAAAATTATTACAGTCATGTATTAAACATTTCTAGTGACAGATTAAAGCAATGATTCTGTCCATAAGCTAGCCATGATAAAAGCTCAATCATTTTCTTTGTTTATATCAAGAGTGAAAGAAAATAGTTAGTTTTGACAGGAAATAATTTGTGTAAAAAAACAATGGTAAAGTCCTAAAGGTACAAAATAAAGGTGATTTCATTATCTTTATCACTTTTGAAATTCTATTCATTAAAACAACTTCGAAATTTTGCATGTTACCAAGAAGATTTATCACTTATATTGTATCACAGGACCTTTGGCATGAAATTCAGTAATTAAAAGCTATAATTTACTACAACACAAATGACATGTGGATATATTCTGCACATTTTAATGAACAACACCAACTGTATACAAAATTACATATCCTCCCAGCATTCTAACCTGCCATGAGGATTTGATTTTGGGAATAACAATAAATGATATGTTAACTTAAGATTTCATTTCAGTTTTAAGGAATAAAATAGGACATTTTTAAGTCTTCTTACCTAATGGTGTTGGCATTAATATTTTCATACTGTCTGGACAAAAACACTTCTCTGTGAATCAGCTGATGTCTTAACACATCTTCCATTTCACTGTCACCCATTTCAATTTCTGCATCCTCTTCTGCTTGTACTGCGACAAAATTGTATTGAATAATCAGTAAGAAAACAGGCATGTCAACATTGAATTACAAAGTGAAGTTCTTAAAAAATATCTTGGTTCTTTAAGGCTCTTATCTCAGTTTTCTGATTTTTTAAGCTTTTAAAAACTTTCATACAAACAAAGGTATCTAAGTCTCCTAAAGACAGATGTTGGTCAACTGTAGTGCTTGTGCTTGGCCAAAGTATAACCCTGACTATATTATCAGAATCTTTTACTATACCAGAAACCCAGCCAAATGACCAGAAAGTATAATGTTATGCAATAGATTTTTTTTTAGTATGAAAACTGAGAATAATTTGATTATTATTAATCACATTTACAGCTGCTAAGCAGCTAGAGACCCCTCTGTTGGGTTAAATACTTGCTATTCCTAACAACCTCCTCAATTCTCATATCTCCAACAGTTATCTTGTAATAACTGATAACTGCTGAAAACCCAACAATGAGGGACAACCTACAGTGATAAAAATTCCCCATTTCAGTGCTACTGATGATGAAACAAAAGCTAGGATTCAATTTCCTTTTGTTGAAACTTTGTTTTAATTATAATATTGCAAATCAGGTATTGTATACCATAAATGAAAATTTTCAAGATCAAGGAGAAAGTTACTTGTCACAGGTTTGAGGTATAAACCAATACCAAAATGTTCAGTTTTATTAGGATAATAATTCACATTGAAATATAAGATAATTTCTGAGCATGTGACCCAGGAGGGCATCCTCATCAATTCCAAGAATTTCAAAAATTTTTAACACCCTGAAATTACACAACTTCTGATTGCTTCCCTTAAAATCATCATTACAATCCTTTGTACAAATCAAACCCCCTTTTCAAGATTATCTGCTTAGTCTAAGACCATAACACAACTATGCCTATAGCTTGATGGGAACAACAGCAGAAAAATTTCAATACGATCACTGAGTACCAAATTGTCTTAAAGCATGCATCACAGAAACCATACAATAGTTGGAAAAATTAGGGATCTTGAAAAACCCAGGTATCATAGGCATTTCAGAGTAAAACACTGTCAACAGCTATGACAAATAGAGCAACACTGTTTGTCTCAAATTACACCAAAGCTAAATCTCACTATATGCACACCTGATCCAGGAAATTATAGTGGCTCTTCACATTTTCCATGATTTAATTGTGTGTTTTGGAACATGTTGAAAAGAAAAAGAAAGTGTGCAATGTGTCTAGTTTGTTCCAGCTTGGCTATACTCACTCAAATGTTTCTCAGCCTGAACTGCAAGGGCTGAAGATAAATCTCTCTTTCTGTAAAAACACTGAACTTTAGCTTCAACTTGCCCATTGCTTGTCTGGAAGAAAAAGAAGAAAGTTACTCCAAGTCCATAACCAAATTTAGTAATTAACATATTTATGAATAAATGTTCAGAGCCACCTTAAATTTTTACCTTAGTCAACTCCTCAATTCTTCGTATTTGATACGGTAACGCAGGATTGGTTTCAACGTAAACATAATCTGTGTTGAAGTAGAAGTTAATTAACGCAATACATCAGTTTAAAATCGTCAGATATCATCAGAAATACGGTTTGCTACCAAAAAAACGCACATGGTCGCAACGACAGCCGCTAAGCAGGTAACCGCGCGCACCAAATCAACAGACCTGAAACTATCATTTGTGAAGTTTTTTTC